>NC_081411.1:729989503-730289503 GCF_030272615.1 Cryptomeria japonica | reverse complement strand
AGCTTGCTCTGCAAGTATGTTGTAATCTGTTTTTGATTGCTGAATAAAATATTGAGCTGCTTTTGGAGTGTGGGGTTTTTCTCCTAAAAGGGTTTTCCCCACGTAAATCACTGTGTTGTGGTATGAATGCTATTATATCTATTTCTATTTTTTGTAACTGTTGTAACGATCTGAAAAAGTTTTGCATTACCCTCCTCTCAAGGTTAGTGTAGGAAGTTGTTTCCACTACTTAACTTCCTTACACCATTGAGGTTTTGTAGTTAGGTGGGGTGGCCTTTTTAATAGGAAAGTGAGCTCACGACCCAATCCTGCATTGTTTCTATTGGGTTGGGAAGGAAGATTTATAGGTTCAGTGACTCCTTCCTGACGTTTCCCAATAGGTCCTTTACCGTCATATCCCATTTGCTGCATGATTAAGTATCCTTTTCCATATAGGTGTGTAGGTAGAACAATATCCAGAGTGGCTGCTCTATTATCTTCTTTCTCATCTTTGTATAACCAGCTAAGAATATATTTGTCTTCTGATTCATGTGCCAGAGTGCCCAATTGGATGAAGGTACCATCAAATTTGGTGATGGGTTGAGTGACCAAATGTGTTGATGTAGTAGGCAATCCATGAGATCTAGGTGATGTTGGCAATTTGGCCAAACATAAAGGCTCCAAAGAGTATTCTCCCATACCTTGGTCTTTGATTTGCATTTTCTATTTGAAGTATCCCCATAAGGAGTTAGATTTTATTGTTTGTTGATCTGATGTTGAAGATCGCTGCTTTTCTCTATTATGAGGAACCAAACTGTCTTGGGCTGCCCCCATTGCGTTGCAATGTTGAAATGGATTGTGATCAGCAGATATGGATACTTCTTGTCTGTCATAAGGAAATTTTACACACTGGTGATATGTGGAAGGTACTGCTTGCATTTCATGTATCCAGGGTCGCCCTAATAAAATATTGTAGGTAAGGTCTATGTCCAAGACCTGACATACAGTATCCTTTTGTACTGGTCCCACTTGAATAGGTAATATCACAGTTCCTTTAGAGGATCTTTCCTCATCATCATATGCCTTTATGGTAATTTTCTTGCAGGGATCAATAGATTCTTCTGAGAAGCCTAATGCACGGATAAGCTTTAAAGTACATATATTAAGTCCGGCTCCTCCATCTATTAAGACTCTTTTTACTCGGTGTTTGCAAACAATGACTTCGATAGGGAGGGAGTATTATGTGGATGGATTAAAGAAGCATTGTCATGTTCTGAGAAGGTAAGGTTATGAGGTCCAGTCATATGGGCGACCATGGCTTGAAATCTATCCGTATCCAAATTTTGAGGTACATTGGTTTCCAATAGCGCTTGTTCTAATATGTCTTTGTGCTTTGGTGATAGTTTCAACAATTCTAGTATAGATATCTATGCTAGAGTTTTATGTAGTTGGCTGACCAAGTCATATTGGATTTTTGGTGTGGTAGTTGTAGGTGCAGTATGTCCTTTCAAGACATATTTCTGAGTTCGGGTTGTTACATTGACAGATTCATGATCATGCTTATCTCGGATGGTGATGACATTTACTTGATGATCTTCGGCTGATATGTGATTTATGGTGTTGTTGTAGATATGGTTGATACGAGCTCCACGTGTATTATCTGAGGTTGAAGCTCCATCTTTGTAATTTGGAAGAGGATTTTTAAAGGCTTCATGATCACTATTTGTTTTGAGACCATCTATTGTTAAGTCACCTCGATCAATCATATCTTGCACCACGTGTTTTAACCTCATGCAATCGTTCGTCTGATGACCCTTGTTACAATGGTAATCACAATAGTGTGAATCATTCCACCAAGGTGGTTTGATTTGAGGTTCATAGTTGCTGATTGGAGGCAAGAAAAGAATTTTGTGTGCCAAAAGTTCTTTGGATGCTGATTCTAGTGATTGCCCCAGTGGTGTGAAGATACGCTTTTGGAAATTGTTGGTGTTGTTGCGTGAATTGTTGTTAGGTCCTGGATTCATGTTTTTGTTTTGAGTATCATTGGTGTTGTTTGTGTTGAGTTGTCCTTGATCAGTGTTTTGTGCATATGTGTTAGCATTTGGATTAGCATTTTTAGGATTTTTCGTGTTTTGAGGATTTCCGGATAATGCGAGCACTGGTTGCTTAGATTTGGGATCATATGATTCATTGTTGCCTTCGTTTTTGTTTCGAGTCCAAAATCGAGATTTGTCAAGGTTGGTGTTGTTCTGGTTATTGTAGTTTGATGAGTTTGTTCCTTCCTTGTAAAATTTGAGTGTTCCCTTTTTGACACACGCTTCCTCTACTTGAATGTCATTTTCAATCAATTTAGCGAAAGATGGTATGCATTGAAGTTTTAGTCTGTAACTCATTTCACTATTCAAGTTATCGATGAAGATTTCCATTTTCTCCTTCTCGAGAATATCTCGAGGATATCTGGATACCATACGTCGCCAGCGTTGAAGGAATACCATGAATGTTTCATTGTTCTTTTGTTTGGTGTTGCAAACATCTAGCATGGTTATGGCATGTTGGATGTTATAGGAATATTGGGTTATGAATTTGTTAACCAATTCATCAAATGATCTGACAAGTGGCGTAATTTTGGATAACCATTCCATGGTTTGCCCTCCCAAGCTTCTAGGGAATAACCTCATCAAATAGGTGTCATCATGAGCAAATTCAAGGCTCAGTGTGCAAAATTCTCGAACATGATCTCGGGGATCACTTTTCCCATCATAATTATCAAATTTGGGAACGTCTGAGTTTGGAGGAAAAGGCACCATGTTCAATCTTCTGTCAAATGGATAAGGACAGATTTTGTTTAAAGAGTACCGCACTGTTGTCCCTTGTTGCATATCCTGTATTTGCCTTTGCAACATTTGCATTTGTTGAGTAAGGGCAACCAAAGGTATATTGTCTTGTCAAGGAAAAAGTTCTTCCCTTGTATTTGTTCGCAGCTGAAAAGGTGTGGTAAATGGTATATTTTGCTCTGGTGTTTCTATTTCAGGTATACGCATTTCTGGTATGCGTTGTTCTGGAATGTGTTGCTCAGGTATGTGTTGTTCAAAGTTATGGGTTTCTTCTTCTCTTTGTTGTTCTTGATATGCATATTGTCGAGATCCATTTTTAAAGATGTTTGAGTCTAAATCTTCAGGAAGTTTAACGCCTTTACTTGTAAGCATGAGCAGATATTTTTCTTTGTCATTTTCCATGAGCTTTTCTACAAGTTTTTGGAATGAGGGGTTTTCCTTACATTCCCGAAGAAGTGCTTCAGTAATTTCAGGTTCTTCTAAGGGTGGAACTTCAAAAGGATTTGACAATCTTCGATTCATACTAGACTCAGCGTGTGTCTCGCTTTGTTTGTTTCTTTGAGAGCGAGTAACAGACATTTTAGTAGAAACTCTCAGTGATGAAAGGGACAAAAGCCTCATTGATATGTTGTTCGGGGGTGGGTGGTTCTGGTCGAGATGTGTTATAAGTGATACAGTCATCGGGTAAGAATGCTGGATTGATTTTTCCACTGCGGTTTATGGTTTGATTAAAAGCAGACTTTTGACAGTATGCTCTTGTCTTCAAAGGTTCTTTGTCAAATTTGTTGGATTTGTTTTGGATATAATGTTTGACGTGATGAAGGAATACCCGATGAGATTTGAATAGTTGACGATTGATGTATAAGAATTTGTTTCTCTATATGAATTTGGAAAAACTAGGTTGTTGTTTCTTCAACGTGATGTTACGATAAAGGTTCTTTCTTCTCAAAATATGAGGATTAGTCATGCATGAGTAATCAATGGTTTCCTTTGATTTGTTGGGATTTGGTCGATCTTGTTTGAAAAAATTTCAAATTTTACTTTATCAGAGTGAAGGTTTAGATGCCCCTTCACGACAAAGTGTGTCAAATGATATGGATAAAAGCTTCCCGATATAGAAACTTGATTTGACAATTTAAAAATTTTAAACAAGTGGTTTTTGTGAGATAAAATCCGTAAGATGGTAAAGGATTCTATTAATAAAAATGATGAGGTTTCCAGATTACGATAAGATAGATATGTTTTATCGTGCGATTCGTTTAGGATTTTACAACTTTTGTTTTGACACAAATTTAGCTCAAGAAATAGTCTTAACGGTTTGTTTTTGCTATTCTTGTTTGATGAAAAATGATGTCTGATGGAGAAGGTTTCTAAAAATGTTTTGAAATTTTTAAAATTTCTCACTGTTTTGCCCTCTGTTTTTGTGTTTTGGATCACATGTTAAAACAGAGGTTATATGCGCTACCAAATTTACCCTACGCGCTAAAATACGGACCACACGCCCTAGGTTGCCCCCAGACACGCGCTAAAGTTTTGAATGTTCAAAAATGTTTTCTATTTGTTAAAAAAAGCTATGCGCTACGTTGGGTCTGCAACGCGCTAACCTGTGAACCTGATGCGCTACTGTTTAGCCTCTACGCGCTAAGCTGATGTTTCCATGCGCTAGACTGTTTCTTTGATGCGCTAAAGGATTTTACACTGTTTTGCCTTGAGATGAAACGCTACTGTTTTGAACCGATGCGCTAATTTGAGGTTTGGATGCGCTAACAGAAAGTCTGCACACGCTAAGAAGTTGCTCTTATGTGCTAAACTGCCCTAATTTTTCTTTTGGTTGATTTTTTTCAAATTTTGAACTTTTGTTGTGAAATTTTCAAGTTTGATGGATGATTTTCTGAAGTAGTAATGCAAGCACGGCACAAAAATTACAACCATTTTGCCTAATCTAACAAAGAGTGTATGTTCTGCGAGGATATGTTCAAATCCCCAATGTTTTAACAGGTTTTGATACGAATAAATACACTTTAGAAAGACTCTTTAGTCAAGGGTCATAAATAACATCATAGCCCACTAGTCTCGATACTCCGTCAACTCAAACAGCTGTGTCACCCCCTAGAGGGCGCCCGTTTTTTTGCCTTTTGTCAGAAATTAACCCAAAGTGAATCGCTTCACAATTGAGTAGTTATCTTGGGAGATATATGGTGAGTAATCTTGGGGGCGGATTCTTCCCCACCCTTGCACTATGATGTTATAAATGTCTGGTTACTGACTCGGTTCAAAGCTTTTATTTCTATGGTTCGTAATCAGGCTTCTTGTTCGGCCGTCAGTGATAAACTCACTCAGGAGGCTTCCCAACCTTTAGAACAAAGGCTTTACGTATCTCAAGGATACTGGGGGAAGGCTAATCGCTGCGCGCAACTGTTGAAAAGGACTTTCATCACTTTCCACGTTTGATTATAGTGGGTTGGAATTCTTGGCGTCAAAGTCGTTCCCCACTTAGGTCGTTCCCTTCACACCGGCCATAAACGGCTTTAAGAGTTGATTTCAACTCCTTGGGAAGGCAGACCTGTTAAAGATTTTATTGCTTGAAGTAAAGAAAGTTTTTAAGAGTGGTCTGGATTTTTGATCACCCAGTTAAGGGGAGAGCATATTTCTTCCACTTTCGAGACACGGCAATCAAGTTGTTTGTTTTAGCCTTTAAGACAATGATTTGCTAACTTCTATTTGGAGATATTGCTCCAACAAGCATGATGTTCTTTTTAACCCTTCATAGCGATGATTTTCTAATCTAGGAAAATAATTTGGTCAATAAAGCAAAATTTCGATCTTTGGTGGTCAACAAAAAAAATCGATAAAAGAAAATTTCCAGCTCTACCTGCAAGAAATTGTCAGAGTCCTGCAAAATTCCAATCGAATAGTTAGAAAAAATCTGGATTTTGGTGGACTTCTACAAGTCTAAATTTAATTTCGGTTACAATTTTTTTTTTTTTTGCCTTCTGTCTGCAATGCACTACAGAAAGGACTGTACGCGCTACAATATATTCTAGATGCGCTAAAGTTATTCCTAAATGCGCTACACTGTTTGCTGGATGCGCTACTCTGTGCGTCGGAAGCGCTGCTCTGTTTTTCTCCCGCGTTGAGACCCACAGGAAAAGTGATGATTTGATGCGCTAAAAGATGGACTTCACATGTTGGATGATGGACTTCACGCGCTAGATGGTGAACTAGATGCGCTATCTAACAGACCCGAAGCGCCAATCTATTTTTCAGATGCGCTACTCTGTTTTTCTTCCACGCTGAGACCTACAGGAAAAGATTAGTGGAAGTCATGTGCTAAAAAAAGGACTTTACGCGCTAGAGTAGAGACCCCACATGCTAAACAGTAGGCTGGACGCGCTAGACTATTAACCAAATGCACTAGGGAATGTTTCCCACGCGCTGATTCCTGTTTCCCACGGACCTGCAAAAGTGGTTAATTTTAAAAACTGATTTGATATATGGGGTTGAGCCCCACGGTGGGCACCAGAAATGTATGCGGGAAAAGTGGGTCGATAGAACTTAATATGTGAAAATGTTCTAGAATACTTGTCCACACACACACACAGGACTTCTTGATGCAAGCTATGGAGTAATGAAGTATTACTCAGCTTCCCAAGGTTGGTCCCATGGTTCTCTATCTCACAATGTCCCTCAAATCAATGTTTTTGCTCTCAGATCACTGAGCAAAATAGTTTAGGGATGGCAAATGCAAGAACGAGGGATGTTTTGATAGATTTTAGTATGAGATGCATCCTAAGCTATGCATGATCTTAAAATGCAATAAACTAGATTATAAGATGACAAGGTTAGTATAAATACTATCCTAACATGATATATTAGTTTATGATTGAGCTAAAATGATAAAGAAATTATTCTAAACATGCATATTTAGACTAGTTCCTGATTTAAAAGAGGCTAAATGATGAGCATAAAAATGATATGAAAGTTTGAATGTATTTGAGCATAAGTATGATACTACAAATTTGGAGGATGATTTTAAAATGGAGGAATGAGAGCTCTATTTATAGCAAAAACAGGGCAATGGATGGTCAGGATTGAAAGAGTTGATCAAGGGTTGAGTTTGAAAGTTGGGAATCCATGTTTGCAATTTGCACCAATGAAATGGTGACAAGTGTCAACATAGGGTTGGGTTGAGAGAAGGGGTTGGAGACATTAAATGCCTGAGAAGACCTTAAGGTTATCTAGAAGGTAAGGGTCAAGTCTAAATTAAGATTACCCATTGGATTAAGAGTTAATCCAAGGATAAACCCTTGTGCAAATGATTAAGAGATAATCATGGTCAAAGCATTAAATGCTTGATGAGACCCTTGGGTTGGATGAAGGTTGAGTTAAAAGAAATTCTTTAACAATGTAAGAGGGTTTGAGTTAACCATTAATGGTTATGAAGACTTTGGGGAATTAAGTGGTTGAAGGCTTGAAGCCTTTAATGGTTATCAAAGACTTTGAGGAATTCAGTGGTTGAAGGTTTGAAGCCTTTAATGGTTATCAAAGACTTTAAGGAATTTGAGAAGTGACCTCCCCTTGCTTAGGGATGTGACAAAGTTTAGAAGATGGGTTAGGCTAATTAGAAGCGATTAGAAGAGTCTAGAAGGGATTAGAAAGGGGTTTTAGGAAGGCAAGTGGGAGATGTAGGAAAATGCAAGTGGATGGAGGGATAATAGGATTTAATTGAATTAAATGATTTAATTCAATTTGGTTGCAATTTGGGGAAATTAAATAAATTAGATTTATTCAATTTAGGATAACTATTTAATTAAATTTGTATTTAATTAAAAGTGGATAGGGGGAATTTGATTGAATAAAATGATTTATTCATTAAATGGTATAGTGAATTTAATTTAAATAAATTGAGTAATTTACTTAATTAAATAGAGGAATGCGGGTATTTTAATTAAATTGGATTTAATTAAATAGAGAAATGAACATAAAATATTCATTTAGGAATATGGTCATTTTTATACGTCTACAACTATTAATCAAGTCTTAAATATTATTCTTCAATGCAAAATATTTCTCAGTATCATGACTATGTTGACGATAAAATTGGCAAAAAGAATTGTTATCAAAATAAGGAGATGCAAGGTTGGAAGGATCAATTTTTTTTATAGGAGGAAGTTTGATAACATTTGTGTGCAACAACTGAGACATAATACTATGTAAATATTCATTCAAAGGAGTAAATTGCCTTTCTCTTTGAAAAAAATTAGAAATAGAAGGCACACATGTTGTAGCATTCACATGGTTGTTGTTGATTGTATCATTGAATTTGATGAAGCTTTTTGTTGGTTTGAACTTTGCAAACCGTTGTTGAACACTCTCCCCCTTATCACTTGAAGCCATAGGAGTGAATTGCTCCATTTGACTCACAACTAGTTGATAATTGTGGAGTGTTGCGCACAACTGCGGAAAGGAAGTAAACTCGGACAAAAGAAGCTTTTCCCTGATATCTTTTTGTAAATTAAAAATGAAAATTCTTTGAATATCATTATTATGTACATGAAAAGAAATTTGAGCACACAAATGCTTATATCTAACAATGAAATCAGTCACTTTTTTTTTAACGCCTTGTTTACAATGCATTAAATCAGTCAAAGTGATTTTAGGACCAATGTTGTTTTGAAATTGTTGAATGAAATAATTTGCCAATTGTTGAAAGGAAGTGATAGAATAAGAAGGTAGAGAGAAATACCATTGTAAGGCCTTATCTCTTAGTGTTCTTGTAAACAATTTTGAAAGCAATCGTTGATCATAAGAAAAATCAGTACACAAGGTTTGGAACATTTTGACATGCATAAGAGGATCACCTTTTCCATTATAGAGTTCCAATTGAGGGATCTCCACATGTTTAGGTTGCACGGCTTTAACAATATCAAGAGATAGTGGGCTTGCAACATCAAAGGTGGGCACACTGAACTTGGATTGACTCATGTAAGCAATTTGTTGTTGTAAGGAAAACACGGTTTGAGCAAGATTGTTAATTGTCATTTTGGTAGAAGAATTGATATTAGACATAGGTGATTGAGAAGGTGGTGTGATGTTACTGAAAAAAAGGCATGGACTGAGAATAAGGTGGTGGGACATCATGATTTGTAGGCATTGGTGATGATTGGGTAGGAAACGGGACACTTAAAGGAGGAATAAAATTATTGAAAGAATTACCCCCTTGTGTCACACTGATCGGTTGAGGAATAGTAGGAACAGTCATAGAAGACATAGGTATCGATGGAGGATTAAATGAAGAAGAGGGATTTCCCCCATGACCTATGGTTGTAGGAATGACATTTTGAGTTGAAGTAGCCATAAAGTTAGATGTGAAAGTAGGAATACGAGTCATAGGATTAGTCAAAAGAATAGAAGAATTCACTTGTGTTGAAGGTTGTGAATAACCTACGGTTTTGGCACAACTCTTGATAGGCATGACATTAGAATCAATAATATGTGCAATGCCATGCAATATATCAATTCCATTCTTATCACTTTGAAGCATGCGCTTAAGACCTTTGATTAATGGAAGAGCTTCACTATGAGGGTACTCTTGGGACATCCATTGTTGAAATCTATCAAATTAATTGTCCAATGTAGAAATTTGATATAAATAAACCCTAGTTAAAGCTTCTTCGTCATGAGATCCATCAATAGGCAATGGTTAGGATGGGTAGAATTAGCATGATCCTTATTAAAGAAGTCACTCAAACTAGGCTCCATCTCCTCGGTAATTAAACCTTGAGAAGCCTTAATTCTAATGTTTCGTCTAACGGGGATAGGATAGGTAGGACTTATAGTGGTAAAGCTCATGCACTAGAGGGAAAATTTGAATTTTGAATTGTAGAACAAAGGTTATAAAACTGAGTAATGCAAAATTCAAGAAAAGAATGATTACACAATTTGAACTTTGTTGGAAGGAGAATATGACACAATGAAAGGAAATTGGAATTTTAAAATTAGGGCCAAGGGAATACCACTTAATTTTAAAATTTGAATTTTTAAAATCAGGGCAAACTACAATTAACTTCTTAATTTTAAAAATTTTCTTGAAATTTGAAATGTTGAATTTTGAAGGTATTTCTAATTCTAGAGGGATCAAAAATCAATAAAATCAGCCAATCTTCCGGATTTAGGCTATTAAATACAGTCATAACAGTCTCCCGAAATTTGGGGAAAAAAGTTGAGGACCGTGGCGGGAACGTACATGGTCCGACCAACTTTTTTTAAAATTTTCAATGATGGATGTTATGATGATTTTAAAGATAACCCCCAAAAATTGGCAAATTTTACAATCTCTAGATGGGCAAAATGAAGGCACAAAGGTGAAAATAGAACCTTATTAGGGTTTTGAAGAAAAAGAGGAATTGAATTGGAATTTTGAAAAGGTTCAAACCTAATGGATAGGAACACCTTGGAAAATGTTTATAAATCTGAATGAAACTGAAATTGATTTGAAATTCACACAAAATTCAATTAAATTTAAAAATTAGGGTTTGATGACCTAACCACTTAATTTTGAAATTTGAATCTTGGGAAAAAGGGGGGGAAATTGAAAAATTGAATTGTAGGATTGAAGGCAAATCTAAGAACAATAAAAAATCTGAAAATTAAATTGAAATCCAATTTTTGGTACAAATTCAAGATGATTTTTGAAAATTAGGGTTTAACAAGTACCCTCTTAATTTTGTCAATTTTAATTGCAAATTGAACAAGATAATGAGGAAAACGAATTCGACAATCAAGACAATTTTTCAGATCTAAGATAATCACAAGCAATTTAAACAAATCACAACTTCAATTTTAATTTTAAAAAAACTAGGGTTTTTAACAAATTAACCACTAAGTTTACAGAAATTTGAAGCTTGTAAATGAAAAATATGCAATTTTGTTCAAAGGAAAGCATGCAAGATGTTGGGTTCACCAAAATGTAATGGTGGGAAAATGATAAGTGATAGATCAAGAGGAAAACTACCCTTTCCCTCAAAGAGAGATGAGAGTTTCACTATTGATTATCCTTCAAGCACTTTTCACCATTACAATAGGAAGAAGGGGATAATTCACTAGATTCAATCTCTCCACACAAAGGTGGTAGATTGAATTTTGAATGAATTAAGAATGTTAGGATGATCTCCTCTTTCCTTTGTTTGATTTGGAAAGGAAATTGATTGAATTATGTAGTGCAAAAGTGACAGAATCGATTATAACTTGAGATTGGAATATGGGATGAAGTTGTGCATCTAGATCTGGCAGTAAAATGTCGAGACAAAGTCACCTTGCGAATTTGACGAAAATTTGTCTGGACCGTGGCGGGAATGTACACGGTCCTCCGAAAAATCCGCGAAAGGAAAAGGGTTTTTCCGCCTCTCCAAATGGAGCTCGAATTTGAAAGTACAGCTACGCACCTGCAACCTACACACATAAAAGAGAGGAAAATGGGTTGGGATTGGGGGTTTTCCTTTAGGTCAAACCCCATTTTTTTGAATTAACCAAGTAATGAAAGAAAGTACTTGCAAGTAGATGTAAATGAAAGACTGAATTGTAAATCGCCTCAAGGGAGATTATAGTAGCAATGTTAATAGAAATGCTTGTGTGCTAATTGAATGTTGAAATCAACCTCCTCATCAATGGTTGAATCCTTGACTTGAATGCTACACCTAGCCTTGAAGGAAACTTGAGAATGCTCAATACTGGAAAAGAATGTTTGAATGCTCTTGAATGCTTGATCGCTTGTGCATACTCCAATCTTATCCAACTTAAACTTATGCAAATGAGAGGATGAATGCCCCTTAAATACATGTTAGTGGATTTGATTTTCGTCACGAGTCAACATCGGGAGAGTTTTCCCGCTCACCGCACAACCCACAATGCATGCTCTAGGAAGATCCTGCCCCAAAATAGGGCAGGGACAGGGGTGCCACACCCCTATCCTACCCCTTTCTCCAGGGCAGAGTGCGGACAGATTTATACGAAGGCCAAGGAAGAAGTTGTTTTCGCAAGCCAAGCAGTCTCTGGTCTCCGATCGAGCTAGAGGAATCAAGTTCACGTATGTGAGGACCCTAATGCAGTCGAAAATTGCTAGGGTCACAATTTTACAACACTACGGATACAAGTAATCCTCCATCTGCATTTTCCATAACTAATCATTCTAGTCGTTGAACCTCTCGACCTTGAATTTGTTTTATTCCATTACTCCCACTCAAATTTGAAAGTCCCTACCAATTTACAGAAATACACGGCTCTGATACCAATTGTTAGGGTTTAGGAAAATCCAGAGCAAAAACGAATTAACAATTATATGCAGATACAAACACGCAAAGATGAAGAAAAACACAACACAAAGTAACACGGATATTTAATGCGGTTCACCCAAGATGGGCTACATCCACATAACACAGTCGCCCATTTTTTTCTTATTATCCAATAAATCAGTACAACACAATTCCAATGTCTTATGCATTCTAGTCGCTTATAACATGCAATTTTAGGACAACATACAAAGTCAGCTAACAAAGAATAACCCTAACCCTAAAGGAATATTCACATAATATTTTCCTTGTACTCGTATTCTCGTACACGTATGATAATTTTGGGGGGATCCTTCGGCTCCCAAATACTCAAGCACTTCGAGCTGACACATCCGCCCAACAAGTGTACAGTACTTGCATGATCAGTCGCCATATACCAACATATGCTAGATTTATACAAGCAAGCAAACTAATAAGTTTCAACAAGAAGAGAATCGATGAAACAAAACAAAGAAGAATACTTAGTCTTTAAATCTTAATACAAAAAACATATGAAACAAAACAAAACGGGCACTGGCAATCTTTAAATCCTAATACATAGACAATAGCATGTCTATTATCCTCTAACTACACAAATTTACATTTGTTTGTACAAAATGGATACTAAATTAGATCTTCAAATATTTATGGTTGCAATATATATTCTAATTTGGAAATGGAAAGAAAAAAAAACATTACATTTTTTGAATTTGACAAACTATTTTTTGTTATATTTGTGGTATTGTAAAAATCTAAGTAAACTTTTAGCTACAAAATAATTAAATTTAATATGTATTTAATTGAAGTCTAGGTGGTGGAAGACATGACAAGAGTTAGGATGGTGGATTTTATAATTAATATTGGATGGAAAATGATATAAAAAAAATGGTGGAAAGTTATAAACATATTATAAAAAAATGCACAAGTCTTCTTAATATCATGTGACTTTCATGTCAAAATATTGTACGCCAATATCTTTGAATCCCTTCACTATTATATTTATATATTCTCAATTATTAAAGAAAAGACATTACAATTAATTAAATTTAACAAACTATTATTTGTTATATTTGTTGCACTATTAAAATCTCAATAAAACCGCACAAGCTGAGTTGGCCTAGTGGTGGAGATCTTGTGCTCTTGAAAGAGAGGTCACAAGTTCAAATCCCATAAGGGGGTAGGGTATGTACACCTTATCAGCTTCGGCCCATTACCTATCAAAAAAAAAAACTCAATAAAACTACCAAGCCAAAAAATAATCTCAATAAAACTTTAATTGTAAAATAATTAAATATAAACTCTAACTTGTGGGAGACGTGAAAAGGGTTAGGTAGATAGATTTTATAATTTTAATATTGGGTAAACAATACTATAAAAAGAAGGTTAACATCTATAAATATATTTATTATATGCACTCAAAAGATCCTATCAAAGGCATGCTTTTCCTCGAAATTATGTGGCTTTCATGTCAAAAATATTTTATGTCAATATCTTTAACTGCACCTATTATTATGTTCACCTAGAATATCAAGTTGTATGAAATCATGTCCCTTTCTCTTGCATTTAATGCATTTCTTACTCAAAATATCAATCAAACACTTGTCCATAGTTTGCAATATTTTTCAAATCCAGTTAAAATCTATTTCATGGCATGAGAAATTTTTTGGAGTTGCATGTCCATTTGAAATCTTTATCATCTAATAAAAATTAGCTTCATTGCATATAAACAATAATACAAACTAATTATCCCGTTAAGGGGCTTAATTGGGTTCAAACCAACCATGTTGAGGAGTCTATGAAATGGGAAAGACCGTTGGAGGGTTGGCTGAAAGTGAATTTTGATGGGGCTTCTAAAGGGAACCCGAAACCTTTGGGGGCAGGAGTTATAGTGCGAAATTGGAAGGGGGATACTTTGGCTATTGGGGCCCAAATATTGGGGAATGGTTCAAATAATCTGGTTGAAGTAACAGTTGCTCTGCTTGCTATTAGGATGTGCAAGATGCTTGGCGCTAGGAAAGTGCACTTCAAAGGTGACTCTTTAATTATCATCTTAGCTTTAATGAAGAAGGGTATAGATGCATGGCACTTACAAGGTTGGATCCACAACATCCTTGAAGGGTTGGAAAATTTTGAGGAGGTTCAATTAAGTCATATTAAACGTATTAGTAATGTCGAAGCAGACACTTTATCTAAGTGGGCTCTCACCTTTTTTGAAGTGGGTGACTTCAGGTGGGAGGATTTTCACACTATCAGACTGGAGGTTGATGCAGATGGTCATATTAATGATATCGTGAATGAAGTGTACGATGTCAGAAGGTAGGATCGAATGGCGATGCTCGAGTATAGAGAGGTGCCTTGTTATTGATGCCTTTATTGTTGCATGAGAAGACATTTATTTCATTCCCATCTTCTTCGAAGTGTTGTTATGAAGGCATTTACTCCAGAAACAAATCTCTGAGAAGGTATTGAACTCCAATTTACTTAGTAGGGTTGTGGTTGCGAAGCACTCATGGAGGCCAATTTCTCTCGAAGAAGTAGGCGATGATTTTTTGTATTTTTTGGCAAAGTCAATATTGGCCAGCTACATAAATTGTTTAAATTTCATGATGAATTGCTTGCACAGAGTGTAGCTTATTTGGTTGGGGGGGGTTTTAGCTAGCTCAAATTCTATTTTAAAACCAGAATGGACGTTTATGCCCTTATTATGGCATGGGGGCTGGAATTGGGTGAAGACACGACAATGGTGAAAAAGGTAATGTAGACAATTATTCATGAAGATTATCTGCTAGGTTTGGATTCCTTCCTGGAATGGATGGAACCTGGAGGGGGTTTTGATACTTGTGAAGGTGTAGAGGACGGAGTACAGGGTGGTAATATGGTTTTATTCCCATTCCTCCAGTGGGTGAAAGGCATGTGCAGGTTTTACCACTCTCAAGAGGCCATAAGGGGCTGGGATGCCCTCAAATTGTACGTTGAGATCAAAGAACTGGAAGATGTCATAGCGCAGGCAAAGGTGGAAGCTGAGCAGGAGCCAAGATGGATTTTGCGACCAAGGTCGGTGAGGTCGCTGGAGAACAATAGAGCCATGGTGGCGAGAGGCAACCGCCAGAGGAAAGTCCAGTGAGTTGTCATTTTCTACCTTGAAGGGGCGATGTGCCTTGTTTTGTATGATGGTTTCTTTTGTCTGGGTTCAGTAATTTTGGATGTAATTAGGTGGGTGGGTAGATGGTCAGTTAAAGCCATTTGGTGGGAGTGATTTTTGTTTACGATGCTGGCTTTTTTGGATTCCGTTGTTGTTTAAACTTTACTATGTGGACCTTAATTTGAATATCGATAAAATATATAAATTATTACTGAGCAAAAAAAATAATACAAACTAATTAATTTAATTTATATTTTTGACAAAGTTTAGAAACTTATAAATTAGAGAGAATAAAATTATTTCGTTGATTCCATTGGTTGATAAATAATTGTCTACTATTTTGATCATAATTTTTGAATTATAAATTCAAATCACTTTATCTTGAATGCGTTGGAAGTATAGTGATGGCATCTAAACTAGGTTGTTCTAAAAAAAAATTATAAGATTGACTCCACAGTCATATATTCAACCTTTTATTCTCGTAAATAATAACTGAAAATGGAAATGCCTTTGATAGTTGAGTCAAATCGTATCCCTTTTTCTCCCTTGAAACATATTTACTTTGATATTTAGAATCTCTATGTAAATACATGTGGTGTTGTAAACAACATTAGGAACTTGTTATCTAAGTATAAAACAAAATTGTAATGAAGAGAAAGGAGATAGGGGGACTAAGACAAAAGCCAATGCATGAGATATAAAAAATGAGGAAGAGTGTGCACCAGGAAATGAAAAAGAAAGAAAAAAGAGAGAAGAGGTGTGAGTGAGATAATGAGGTGTAGCATTATCAAGAATTTAGGAAACGAAAAATTGCATAGAGGAGAGAGTGTGCACTATAGTGTCCCTCCCCGATTCATCTTTTGATTATGCATCTATAGACTTATTTAGACTCTTTGATGATGTTTAGACCAGTACTTATGACTTTATTGATATCTCAAATGCTTATTAATGATGCTAGACATTTCATATGGATATTTGATATATGATGATCTATGTGGATGATGATATATCCTAGACTATTATGATGGATGAATTTATATTTGATGATTTATATGCACTCGTTATTCATGGATGGACTATATTGCTTATGAGATTATGATGGCATCTTGATAATGCTAACCCCACTCCATGATTATATTGTAGGAGTTGATTCTATGATTGTCGTGACTATCATACTATTGTATTTGTGATAGAGACAATGTCATATCACTCATTGCAAGCATGATATGATGTTGTGATTCTCTCTCACTTGCCTAATCATTTATTATATTTGATATTGTATATGTTGTTTTGTGGATATTGGTGGTTGCAAGATTGCAGGTACTAGACATCGACTCCACCTAGTCTCACAAGTCTGAGCGTGTCTCTATCCCAATGGCAAGTTGATCGAAGATGGCATGAGTTCCTTCTACACACTCTAGGCTTAAGTTGGTATCCTTATCAGTCAGTGTCTTGGCTTGAATCGATGGTTAGAGTCTTGTGTTGTGATGTTCGACTCTATGTTGGGTTGCCTTGTGGCATCGTGAGTATTCGATTATTTAATTAATTAATATTGATTCATATATTTTATTAATGTTAAATTAAAATAATGTATAGTTTTGATATTTAACTATTATCGGGTGATTTATTAATATTTATTATGTTACTTTGATTAATGTTTATTAAGCCTTGATTTATTTATTTATATTTAATTGGTATTTTAATATTTATTTATTGATTTAATGTTTATTTGGATATTTATTATTTATTGTTTAATTATTATTTCTAATGTTGTTACTTATGGTTTATATTTAATTATGGCATTTATTTATATTGTCTTTGATTTATTTTATCTATTGGGCTTTTATATTTTATTGTGCTCATAGTTTAATTTAATTATTGGTTATTTATACTATTAGATTTCATTTGTTACCATTTGGGTTAATTAATATTATATAACCTACCTACCCTATTTTACTATTGGTTGAGAGATTTGGGGTAAGTAAATAATATTATTTTATATTTCTTACCTTGGTTTTATGCATGGTAGGTATAAAATACTATTTTATAAATTATTTTGATTGGCCGACTTATCCTATGGTTTTTGAATGAAATTCTATTTATTCGGCTCTCTGTGATTTCCTAGGGGTCAGCTTTTGTGAGTAATTTTCTACATATTGGAGATTTTTGAATTGTTTGGAGCTTGGTTGAATTAGCTGGACCTAGATTTGGAGTTTCTCTTCTTCAAATTACATTGCCATAACTTCTAGTTTTCTAGGTTGGTTGAATCTTTTACTCTTTGCATTTTGGTTTCCGAAAAGATTGTTTTCTCGTGTGTACAGAAAGATTGTCTGTGGGAGGAATTTGGAAAATTCTATATTGTTGTAGGTTATAATAAAGTTTTTTAGTCATGATAGTGTTGGAAAATTATTGCATTTCAATGGCTAAGTTTTTGGATTTTCCGCGAGTGTTTTTACCATGCTCTCCTTGCGCACTGTTATGTATTGGATGTGATTTTTTTGGAGTCTCGGGTATTATGATTTTCTCCTTGCTTTGAGGATGTAGATGTTGAGATTGTTCTCTTGTTTAGGAGATGTCAGTATCATATCTCTCGAGTCTAGCTCTTCTTCCTACAAATGGGAGATGATTTATGTGTGTCTCCAGGAGTTGTCCATGTATTGATAATGCATCAATTGTTATGCTTAGGTCTAATTATTTTATGTGTTGGACGTCAGATTATGTACTTGTCTATTGTGTCTCTATTAGACATTTTTTCGGTATCACATGATGGATTAATTGTGTTTCCGGACTTATCATAATTTTATACTCCGTTTTCTAAGTCGAACTAGTAAAAACACTAAACTTATTGACGAAGGCACTAAAACTGTGTATACGCTATTGTTTTATATGTATGCATCATTCTTTAATATGTATGCACTGTTGTATTTGGTATAAGCACTAGTTCACATTTCATATGTGTCAAATCTCCAAGTAAAAGTGGCACTGTATCAGGTGAAGGCGTTGCAAAATGGCCTATTAGCGCTAAACTATTTAGTGTATGTGTTGATCTAGGTTTCTTATGCGCTGAATTATTTTGTGAAGGCGTTGTCCCGATTTACAAAAGCGCTATTTTGTCTCGCTTTACTGTTTTGGTTCATTTTGACTTTCTGTATTATGTTCTTCATACTAAAGGCTATTTCTGACACCCCTGTGATTTCTAGTTTTGTATATTCTTCAGATGTGGTTGTTTTACTATGTTCTTGGCTCCTGCAAGATGGTTTGTACCTTGCTGTCAAGGGATGTGTATATGTTGGAATAGCTCTAGCAAGATGGTTATTCCTTGTTGTGGAGGTTTATACTGTTTAGGCTCCAGCGAGAGGTTTGTGCCTCGTTGTTAAGGATTGTTATTATTCATGGCTGAGTAAAAGGAATTTTATTCCTTACTCTTGTTTATTTATGTTTTGATTATTGACGAGGCTTTTGATTTATATGTTGGCATTATGGCATTTCGGCTATCATTTTATTGCATTTATGCATGTGGATATTTGATGATGTTTTATTGAGCCTCCTTGTTGATATTATTGTTGTGTTACCCTAAGGTCTTGGAACATGGTTAGGGGGAGTGGGCTTCCATGTGATGTGTGGGGTCATGAGAGAATAGTCTATCAAGAGGTTCCTTGTAAGGATGCTTGAAGTCTAGACCACCAGAAGTTCACATTGGAAGTTTTCTTGATTTTAATCAAGTGATAACCATAATAATTAATTAGTTGGGTTTGGTAATTAGGACTCACCTAAATAAGATAATTAAAGGATTTTGTGCCCCACCTCATAACCCTTGAGTGGAGACTTGGGATGAGCTTGGGAAGACCGTGGAGATGGTAAACCGAACTCCCTTGATTCTCTCATAGGTTGAGACAGTTCCACATGTCTATCAGGGGTGCGGGTGGAGATCTCGATGTTTATATATTATGCCCTTATTTGTGACGATAGCATGTGATGACACTCTTCCCTGCATGTGTCCTTGTTCCTTATGCCATGGTTGATGATATGCCTCTGGGAGTTTTATTGCTTTCAATTTAGCCATGTGATGTGATTTGGTTTATTTGTTCATGTGATGGTTCCAGTTGTGGTTATTGTCTTGTTGAGATCTCTTTGGTTGTTAAGTGTCAACCTAGGTCTAGAGTGTGTGTGGAACCTTGTGTCATCTCCTAACAGGGGGGGTGTTCCTTTGGTTCCACATGGTCGGGTGGTTTGATGCCTTCTTCCATTGGGATGTTCTTCATTAGATGTTTTTGTACGTGGATGTGGATTCTTTATCTCTTTAGCTTTGGATGGATTCGTGTAGCAGATTGATGTATTATGATTTATGTGACATTCATAAGATAGTTGTATTTGTATTTTGAGTATCATGTATCTTGATGTAAAGGACATTGTAAATCTTATGTAATGGAAATGATGTAATAGGATTGTGATCATGACTCTTGTAGTAGGATATGTAATGGTAACCCTTGCAAATTCAATTTTGTAACCTGGATATTGTTAATTAATGGATATATATATATATGGATTTAGAGTTGCGATTGATTGAATTATTGGTTTAGCCTTAGACGGAATAATGTTTATGCGCTTAGATGCAAAAAAGATATTCCTTTATTGTACTTGTTTCTTGAAATGGATTGTGTAAATAGAATTATGATAATGTAGAGGTTTATTCATAAAGGAATTAACTATGTGATATGTAATGTTTAGGATAATGGTGGTATTTTGGTAATTGAGATGATGGGAATTGGGAACCTTTGGATTGGTGCTATTAAAATGAACCTAATGGGGTTAAAGGCATTTGTATGGTAATTAAATATATGCATGGATATTCTACTATGCCATAGTAGGAAGTTAATGAAAGAAAGTAACATTTGGAATGTATTGATTTATGGTGTTTATGATGCCATGTTCTTAATGTTATTATAAGTAATAGCATTGAGATACCCTAGGGAATGATAGTTGATGAGTTGTATTATTTCCGCTTGCGTATTGTGCTCTTATGATTATGTTAAATTGATTATGTGCATATGTGGTAAATGGTTGTTATAAGAATTGAGTATTTAGGTTATATGTGTTGCTTTATTAGATGATATAAAAAAAAAATTGTTAGCATGTTAGTTAGTTATATTTCTCTAGGGTATTTTGGTAGGCATTACATGCGCAAGAGAGGAGAAAATTCAGATTAAAAATAAGAATGAATGAATTTTATATTATTTAGATAGTGATTTTTTTAACATAATAAAAATGATTGATTATAATATTAATTTTCTTAAAATATTTTTTAATATTTTTATTTTAATTAAAATTTGAAAAGATTAATAAGAAATAAAATTCGATTATGATTGGTTAGTATTGTTCTTTTCAATTGAATGGCTAAAAGTTAAATATAAGATTTAAGAAATAAAATGATAAAAATAAAGAGGTGGCTAGGCCCTCATCCAATTCTGAAAATAGTTTATAATGACAACACTAATATTATCATTAACATGTTATGAAGATCAAATCATATGAGATTCATTTATCCTTGCACATCAACAATGACATCAAAATTAATCTCAACGCAATACATAAATCAAATCATATAAGTTTTTTTTTTATCTCATCTAAAATTCTAAAATGAAAGAGTTGTGCGATATAAAAGCATGGGAGGGAGGCAAGCTCTTGTTCCCTTTCTTACATTGTTGAGTCAAGGTTGTAGACGTGATTGGAAATATGCTTTCATCATTAAGGCGTTAGGAAATTAGACTAAGAAAAGCTCCTTAGTCCTCAAGTTTGATTCTAGTTTTGAAGATGGTGTCACTCTGCCAACAATTATTATTATATGTTTTAATTGTCCCCCTAGTTAAGCAATTGATGGCTAGTTGCATAGGAAGAGGCAACAGTCTTATAGTACTAACACACTAACTCCACCAATACCCCACCTTCCTTATCACCACTCACAAACTTGTCATATTTAATCAAGAAACTTAGTTTCACATCACTAGTTCTCACATTGTGTAACTTGAATACACTTCCATCAAACCAAGCTCCACCAAATCCTTCCCTATCATAGCATACATCCAGCTTTCTTCCATGAGTTTAAAACACTCTATACATAAGACTATATACATACAATACAAAGAACATCAACATACTTAAGTAAAAACTATACAAAACATTGATAAAATACCAAATTTTAATAAAAAATTTGTAATGTAAAATTTATTATAATAAAATTAATTAGAAAAAATATTACAAAGCATAATGCTTTTATTGCACCTTAAAAATTTGATATAGAATAATTAGATTCAAAGTATATTTAATAAGAGTTTGGGTGATGGATAAGATAATAGAAGTTGGGGCATTTGAATATCAAGATATAAGTCATATTAGTGCATATTCTAATTACAATTTATAGCCATTCAAATAATAAATAAACTTTTGAATGGCATGCAATCATAATTCTAAAATGAGAGTGAATCATGCATTGAATATAATATAAGCTTGTATAAGCAGTAAATGTAATATCAATATTTTATTGTAATTTGTAAAGGTACATTTACTATGTCCATTATCTATATAAAAATTAAAGAGTTCATTCAAATGAAGAATTATTTAATTGATGGATTTCAATTTTGAACAAAAGTCAAGAATATTTAGAGATGCTTCTCTATGGGTCATCTTGCTTTGAACTTCTCTATTTCGTGCCACAAAGGTGTTGCTACTTGGTGGAAGAATGCTATTGTTGATCATTTAATAGTCAATGCTCCTAACTTGACTTCCCCTGGCTCCTCTCATGAGGATGATATCTCCTTTCAAGACGAAGTCGTGCCCTCACGACTACAGATGCTCCTATTGATCCTCCCTTTGTGGCATCATTTCCTGAGGTTCCCACTACAAATTCCCTTTTTCTGCAACCATGATCTACTCCTACTGGACCTACTTTTAGTGTTGTTTTGTTACAACCTGTTTTTGTTCTAAAGCAGCCTCTTGTTGTTTTGTTGCAGCACTCTGTTGACACCATTGACTGTAACCCTATTGAGTCCCTTCTGTTTGATCTCTCTTTTGATGGTCCTAATGACAACATCACTTGGACAGTGGTTGCTTGCAGGTGGAAGGGGAAGTCTTCTCCCCTTCCCCAAACCCCTCTTTGTCGAAGTTTGGGTGTCTCTCCCCCTTCGTGATCGTGATCGGGGTTTTGGGTATTCTCCATTTTGACAAGGCTTTATTTTGCCTGTCTGATTGTGTTCTATTTCTTACTACCTTTTTAGGCATTTGTTTTTGTTGCCAACATCATGTTTTTTTGGCGTTGCTTGTTTTTGGTTGATAGTTTTTTACTATGTTAAGGGTCAAAGCCCTAGTTAAAGTTGTTTTACTAATAAAAAACAAATCAGTCAAGTATATATCAAATTATAAAATATTTTGAAATATTATAAATTAAGTAGTTCAATGAGATAAAAAGACTTTGGTAACATCTTATATAAATAGAAAAAAAATAAGAAACCAAAATATCTAACTCTTATAATTATTGAAATGCAATATTTCAAACTTCAACAATTCTATCAAAATTAGGAGACCATATAAATTAAACAACCTCCATAATTTGAAGAAAAGATATTTAACAAAGTATGAAATCAAGGAAGAGAAAATTTATTAAATATCCTTATTGAATCTTTATTAATTATATATTAAAAATAAAATAAATTTTAATTTCAAATCTAATATTTTAATTATTAAATATCGATATTTAAAAACTTTTTAAAAAGTCTAACTACATTTGTTTTCAAAATATTTTTTGAAATATAATTCTTAAACTTTAATTTTCCCAAACTCTAATTGTTTTTTTTCAAAACAAGTGTTATTCAATCTTAAAAGTTAATTTTGAAAAAAACAAAAGAAAAAGTTTATGAGATCAAAAGAAAGAGACAGAACCAATAAAAAATGAGAGAAAAATATTGTATTTATGTAATGGAATAAGGTTGCATGAATAAGAGAAAAAAATTGTTTTTATATGATTGAATAAGTTTGTATGAATAAGACAAATAAAAAACATGAACTTAAGATTTTTCATGAGATATTCACATACAAAGAATGAATTTCATGTAAAAAGACAATATGACAAGAGTCACAAGAAAAAAAGAAAAATAGACATTTTAGAGAATATGGAAGATGCATTAAAACAAAAAAAAAAAAAAATGAAAAAAAAAAAAACACTAACAATTACTAAATGTGGACATTTAAGATATATAAAATACATATGTCAAAGCCACTGCAGTGAAAAAAAAACTATGTAGTAATGCAAACTATTATTTGGCCGATTATAAATTAAAAAAGTTTTAAAAATGTTATAAACACTTGTCCATAGTTTGTAATATTATTTTAAAGGTGGTTAAAATCTATTTCATGGCATAAGACATTTTTTGGACTTGGAAGTCCACATGAGATCCTATCATCTAATTTTTTTCAATGTTAAATAATAATTTGTAATATTATTTTAAAGGTGGTTAAAATCTATTTCATGGCATAAGACATTTTTTGGACTTGGAAGTCCACATGAGATCCTATCATCTAATTTTTTTCAATGTTAAATAATAATATGGTCTAATTAATTTAATTTAAAGTTTCCACAAAGAGTAAAATTATTTCATTGATTTCAATGGTTGATAAATAATTGTTTATTGTGATCAATCAAAATAATAATAATTGTTTACTGTTTTGATCATAATTTTTGAATTACAAATTCAAATCACTTTATCTTGGATATGTTGGAAGTATAATGATAGAATATAAACTAGATTGTTTTAAAAAATATATATAAGATTAATTCCACAATCATATATTCAACCTTTTATTCTCATAAATGATATTTAAAAATGAATATGCCTTTGACTATTGATTCAAATCTTATCCATATAAATGATCTATCTATTAGGCCTCTTGAATGTAAACTAAGAAATATGAAAATTGTAAATAAAAGATAGGATTTGAAGTTGCATAGAGGAGAGAGTGCACATTAGTGAAGGAAATGGAAGGGTAACCTAGAAAAGAATGTGATAAGGGATAGTGTGAGAAAAAATGATTGCAAAGTACATGGGCAAGAGAAGAGACACCAAGAATTGGAAAAGTGAAAGTAAGAGAGGATGAATGCATAGTAAAGTGAGGAATATAGAAATACATAGTTTGAATGCACATGAGAGTTATTTAGTTTGAATTTGTAGATAAATATCATTGCAAATGAGCATAGAGGGAGTGTGTTGTTGATATGGAAGGGTACATAGCATAAAAATAAAGGATAATCTTTGTAAATTATAGGTTATTCTATATGTTGTAGATTTATATTTATTATTAATAAGTACAAGTAATTGTGTAATCTACTGAATTTTTTAAGTGAGCTTTTGGTTGTTTGGGGATTTTAATACACACTTGTTGAGTAGCTACTTGATTGGGCATATCTCATATCCGGTCTGCATCAAATGGTATCAGAGGTAGAAGATTGTTCACATGGTGAAGATTGTGGAAGGAGAGAGTTTGAAGGGAGAGAGGTTTATGAGTTAAGAGATGAGTGATAGTGATAAATCTATTTTCCTTTAAGAATAGAGAAGAGAAGGGTAGCTGGAAAAGATTATGTACAAACATCCTTGAATCAAATAATTGCAAAATATGACATTGCTAAGTCTATCAAGCCCTTTTGTTCCTTCATTTTCCTTTTTTTCCGCCCTTCGTAAGGTTTTTAGACTTCAACTTTTATGTCTCAATGTCACAATCTCCCATCCTTTTATGTAACTGTGCAATCTTCCATTCCATCTCCCTTTGTGGACTTGCAAAGGTCATATGAAATTCTTCCAATCCTTTTCCATCTCCTAACCTTAACCTCTAGCTAGATCACAACCTTTAACCTTTCTCTTTATTCCCCTTTGCAAACTTTCAAAGTTCATTTCCAAACTTCTTCCATTCCCTTCTTTATCCTAACATACAACCCTTCTCTACTCTTGGTTCCTATAAACTTTCTAGCTTCCCTCTTTGCATAATTCCTTTGTACCTTTGGATCTAGGCTTCCTACACTACCTATTTTTAAATGTATTTCCCACATCTATTCCAATCCATCATGCAAGGTTTTGACAAACTTCTTCCATCTTGCCTTCACCTCTTAATTTTGTATCCTTCTACCTTTTATCACACTTGCTTTGACCCCTTTGTTGCATTTTAGACCTATTTGGTCTATCATATTTAAACAATAAAATAAATACTTAATGGACTTCCCCTTTTATCAATTTCTTTCCTAATTGTTTCCTAGTATCACCCCTACCATTCCATGTGTCCCCCAAATGCTTATGACCTGAAATGTCTTAGTTTGCAAGTGTTTCCAACTCAATGTTATGTGTCACAAAGTTCAAAGGTTGTTGAACTTCTTGACTTGTTGACATTTTTTTAAGTTCATTTCAAATCCAAATCAAAATATTAATAGCAGTGATAAAACCCTCTTATAAAGATGTCATTATGGCATATAATTAGAGGATGATTAGTAAAAAGAAGGAACCTTTAAGGTCCTTTGAACCTCTTAATGGAGATACTCCTCATACTCCCCCTCATCATCAACCCATCATACTATGAAAAATATTGATAGTGCTACTCCATCACCTTCTACAAGACCAAGATATTCATCACCTTTTGTAAGACAAGGAACTCTATCATTGTAGTGAGACAAAGATCAAGGTCTCCTCCAAAAGACAATAGACAATCTGAAATATCTATTACAATTGCTAATCATTTTGGTGTTTTACCACATGAGGATCTTCCTAACTCTATTTAATCATGAAGTATTAAAATTTTGCTTGGAATGGGATTCCTCTCCCTCACTGCACATATGAGGTTAAGGAGGCTATAGTCAAATGAAAACCTGATGTTCTGTCTTTTGAAAAAGTTAAAACTCAATGGTCCTCGTCTTGGTTCTTCCCTATCCAACGTATGGAGAGATGCTTTTCTCTTTCATACGTCGTATAAAGAAGGAAGGGGTGTTGTTCTTGGTTTAGCTCCTTGGGTTAACAGGTTTGACATTAAAAAGGGGGAGGATCCTTAACAAAATTGTGTGGATCCACTCATTTATCAATGGACAATCTATTGGTTTCTGTTTATTTTATGCTCCTAGCATTGAAAAAGAGAGATGTGAGTTATGGGAATGGATGACTAAGAATCAGAAGTGACTATGCAGTCATATAAAGAGCAAGTTATACAAGGTGCACATATTACGATGTGCCTTTTTCCTCTTATACCACTTGCTTTTTATGTGGCTGTATAGCTATTTCCCGAAGAATCTACCTCAAGCTGATTGGTTTATAGAGAGGTGATTTTAATATGGTAGAACATTATACAAATCGCAGCTAGTCTAATCATTTAAAGTTAAGCAGTGAAGAATTTGATAAATGACTATCATGTTAAAGAGCATCAGAATTATAAATTCTATTAATTCAAATCAAAATCAAAATCTAGCCATAATCATGATTGTTACATTTAGACTAATTGCAGATTGGGAGTTGATAAGAAACCTGACATACTACTCGGTGCCCATGAAAGTTAACTAGTGTTATTTCTAGGGAGAAGGCAAGTGTAGTTGATCATAAGATGCCTTTTTCAAGCTTAACACTTCACATCTTAGAAGTCCTTATGTAGTTGATTATAAGATGCCTTTTTCAAGCTTAACACTTCACATCGTACAAGTCCTCGTGTCGTTGCATCGGTTGGCTTCTAGAACTATATTCCCAAACATAAAGAAAGGGAATCTTATAGAGAATGGTGGGAGGCTATTTTTAAACGTACTACTTTTTTCTGATCTAGCCAACCAAAACAAAAAAAAGGGGATTTTCTTCAAGGAAAACTAGAATTTAATTGAGAGCAGCTTATTCAAATCCCGGTGATATTACTGTTCAAACATCTACAGCTGCTGTCAAAATTCAGCTTATACAGGACATAGGGGCAAGATTAGAACTATACTACATTGAATTAAAGAGAGAAATCCAGAGGTTTTAAATACTTCTCCCATTACTTGGGAGTACATTGAACCAATGCAAGATGAGGCTGGACAAGCTCATACAAACCCAGAAGAAATTAAAGCTATGTTTTATAATTAATGAAAATCATTTGAGATTAGCAAGATGTTCAGCCGTATTGGTATATACTGCCAAGTATTGAACTGTGCCCATACTTTTGATGTTTTTCTAATTGAACTGTTTTAAAATTAGTTTGTATACAATTTATCTTATTATTTTGAAAAATAAAATAATTATTGAAATTAGAGACATAATTTTTCCATTTGCATTATTAAAACTAATGAGTAATGAAATAATTAGAAATAATGTTTAAAATATCATAAATAAATAATATATCTTTTTAATCATTTTTTTTGAGAATTTGTGCAATGATTTATGAATTATTGCATTACTATGAAAAATAAAATACTACTTCAATAAAGTTTAAAATTAATGATGTTTAAAATAAAATGGTTCTCAAACAAAAATTGAATTTATTAATTAAAAATTAAATAAAAAATAGTATTATCATGTCAAATTAGAATTCAAGATTTTTTATGAACACTTATCATTACACTCCACCCACCCCTTGCTGCAATTGTACTGATGCCCATCATTACTAAAAGAAGAAATAACTTCTAGGAAGGCCAAATGATGAGAAAGCTTTAAAAAAATGAATCAATAGCCTAGTAGATTAATCTAGTTAAATGAATGCGCGTTGCACTCTAGTCTATTTCCAAAGAAAACCTTATTTCGAGCTCTCTAAAACAATAAAAAGGCATGGCAAACCTACCAGGGAAATTTTCTTCAAAGAAATACAAATCTACAGGCACTGAGAAGATGACATGTTGGAGTATCAAAGATGACAGATTCTACAAATGTTGCCAACATTATATAGAAGATAAAACAAAAAAAAATTAATACTGAATATGAATGGTTGAAATGTTTAAGCATGTTCTGGGTGGCCTAATAGGGCAGCATTCAATTTAAAGCAGGCTGTCAAGCTACCATAGGTTTTTGCACTTTTTGTGCTTTGATGCAGTTTTATTGACCCACCAAACCGAAAAACATTACACGATATAGATACATACAACACATTCATAATGTTCAGTTTGGTTGACAATACACTTTTAAAAGGGGGGATACACTTTCATACAAATTAAAACCACACTAACAAGATGCGTTGTGAACTTGTGAGTTTGCCAGCATTGGATGGGAAAATTCTATTGCTCCGGACATGATTCAATATGCATATCTACAAAAAATTAGCTGGATTCAGCACATTCATAATGTTCAGTTTGGTTGACGATACAGTTTCAAAAGGGGGAGCCAAAACCCAAATCATACAAATCAAAACCACAGTAGTAAAATGTGTGGAAAGTTTGCTAGCATCTGGAAAAGAGGAAATTATGTTGCTACAGACATGATTTTATATGCATATCTGCCCCTGTTTAATATAACTAATTAATACTTCCCAAATAAGAAGATATATTATGGGTTGCCAACATAATCTGCCCCTGATTGAATGATCAGACAAGCCACAGACAAACATCAGTCATAGTATTCAAACAAATGTAGCAATTTCTCACTACACACTAGAAGTAGAGCTTCTTAATAAGTTGAAATAAATCACATCAGAACAATGCCTTCGTTGGCTCATCCTGTTGCACAGATTATACTACTATGGATGATACATGATGAGCTTCTTGTGGCTGGACAGATAATCGTTTGCCCTCTTGAGTTTTTTCATAATAAAAATTCAGTACTTTGTTCTGCCTCGTGTCAAAAAGATGTCAAGCTGAAAGCAAGTTGAATCTTAGGGTCAATCAAACTAAATAAATTATTTCCGTAGAATGAAGTCCACTATATGCACACATTAAAATTACACCTGGCATGGTGCAAAAAGAAAAAAGAATAAAAACTGCAACTTGCATTATGGCCTTGAAAATGAGTTGAAAGGAACTCCATTTGTGATACAGACCAATGCCTTCAAAGCTGTTAGTTACACTGTTCCACGGTAATCCTGTACATGATACATGACGAGCTCCAGATTGCTATTCATAAAATGCTTGGCCTCTTTGTTATACCGTTCCACAATTTATCCTTTGCATGATACATGACAAGCTCCTAATTGCTATTTGTAAAAATCTTGGTCTTTCAATAATCTGTGTTTTGTTTGCCACTAACAGCACCAGAAGGCAGGATTACATTTGTCGCCTTAGAGTCGATTAAATTAAATAAACCACTTTTCAATGACATTACAGGAGCTTTGTGATTTCAAGATAGTCTGAAGATGGAATCTTGTACGACCATACAATTGAACAGATGGAGGGATGATTTACTTGAAACAAACCTGCCATGTTTTGAACTCTCAATCTTTCCACTTGAAGACCTTGCTGGAAACTCTCAGCCATAGACGTAGAGTGAAATGGAGAAAATAATGGCAATGCAACTCCATTATGCAATCAATAATGCAAAGACTCCGCCCTACTCACATCCAGGAGCTTTGTGTTCAGAACAGGCACAACTTGTTCCTCTCAAATGCTGAGCAGAATGACAGTTTGTAAGATGATCGAAGGTTGGTCTCCCCTAACATAACATTGACTATTGACGACCACGAGCTCTATTATAAAGGTCAATAGTATCCCCATGATTTGGATCCACAGAAAGTGCAGCCTGGCAATCACGTACAGCAGCTTCAGTGTCCCCTATAGACTCATGGAATGCTCCTCGCAAGTGTAGCAATTGCAAGTCAGTTTTAAATGCTATTGCCTTTGAAAGCTCTGAAATCGCCTCATTTTCTCTCCGATCATCCATCAGCACTGTACCCACATCAGAAAAGATGTAAGAAAAAACATAGATAAAAACTACTAAGAGAAAACAGTGACTTTGTGGTATATTAAACAACATATATAGAAGGTATCTAAAGCAAATAGCCTACACCAAGAACCCATCATATCGTCAATATTTTTCTTTTCTTGTAAGATTGCCCTTCACTTCTATTAACCTTCATGCACTTTTGATCCCTTGCCATGAAAATTACAGTCTGAGAATTGGTAATTCTCTTATATTTGTAACTATAGCTGCACAAATACTACCTATGTTACATGGACAAGTTCCCACCCCCCAGATTGGTGTTCCCATCCCCACAGGCATCCCTGGGACTTCACATGACATTAAACAATGAAACATTGAAATCAAATACTATTATATTTTATTTTTTTGCTACTATACTCGAATCAACGAACCATTGAACATGCTGCTATTTCTTTTAATCTACGTTACCCCAAGTTTCTGGGACGGGGGGACGGGAGACGAGTTTCCGGGACGGCAAATTTTTTGCCAAATTTGGGGACGGGAGGGGGGGATGGCTATATAAAATATAGGGAAAATTTAAAATATATAGGAAAATTCTAAATGTTCATATGAAAACATGGATAAAGCATGCATCTATACATTATATTCATATGAAAACATGGATATAGCATGCGTATGATACTATGAAAACATTTTAGAATGCAAACATCGAACATACAACATTATCAATAGACTCAATACTCAATATGCACTCATAATTCAGAATTTCAATTCATTCACATTGTCAATATGCATATCATAATAGATATTAAAGAAATAACATACATAATGGAGCCTAATCAGACTCGGAGGTTAAATTTTCACTACTTCCATCAGCGCAGTTTCCCCCTATATTTTTCGACGGGGGTTTGGGGGCGCGTTGGGGGCAGCGCCCCCAAGTTGGGGTCAAGGGGCATCGCCCCTTGCGGGGTCAAGGAGCAGCGCTCCCTGTTGCGATACAGGGCGGGGTCGAGGGGCAGCGCCCCGCGAGGCCAAAAATACTTTTATTATTTTATATAGGCGTCGGGTGTTATTTTTCTATTGGCAAAAAACCCTTCATGAGATATTTCACTCCCTCAATTACGCAAAAAACATCATTAAAAAAAATTGAAAATACGACTTTTTTTATTTTAATATTTTTCCCTAGCCCTAGATGTGGGGGACGGCTGGGACATCCCCAATCCGTCCCCAAAACGTACGGACGTCCCCCACAGCTAGGGAAGCCGTCCCCCCGTTTCGGGGACGTCCCCTGGCCGTCCCCAGGACTGGGACGGGGGTTTTCAGGTAGGGGATGCGTACCCAGGTTTCGTAGCTTTTAATACATTGTTTGAATCATTAAATTACGAATGTCTAGATTCTTAATTTTAAATTTTGGAAGCATGTGTAGATAAACTTATTAAAATTTGAGTGAATCTCTCTCTAATACAAATATATTATTTATATTTAAAAATTCATAAATATATAGATAGACAGATGAAACACATCCCCAAGTCTCGTGCCAACCCCATCCCAGAAACACCACGGAACATATAGAATAATAGTTGAACTGTAAGGTTTGATGCCAAATGTGCTCTAGCAGCATTCAATTTGTTTGTTCATATAGATCCATGTTTATTGATAGTGGTGGATGATGCACCAAATGCCACCTGCAGAATCACAATCAGTATATAGCTGTCTGGGGTGATCCCACTAAAGATTAAAAACTATTAAACTAATAATTCTGGTGGATAGGTTTAACTGAGCCTGTAAGCCAATGTTTAAAAATTAGGACCATGAAAATCTCACATCTATGTAACAGGACAAGTTAAAAACAAGCAAAATGTAGCAGCAAAGTCAACCAATGAATGTAAAGTCCTGAATACCTAGCTGTAATAATTACTTCCAACAGTATAGATGGTCAGCAACTGTAGCCAGTTTTCGTTTATAGTTTACATGCAGACCAAGGAATTGAGAGAAAATTATTGTTGACATTGATTTTCTCAATAGCTTATGTTCTTGTCAACGTCCGAGGGTATAAATGGTCAGTAATTGTCCTTGGTTTACAATTACAGTTTACATGCAGCCCAAGGGCTGAGAGAGAATATAATTGTCGGTAATGATTTTCTCAATAGGTTTCAGGATTTCAATCAATGGACTGTGGTGAGAGCCATCCAACTACCATGGATAGTAACATAATGGCAGGCATGACGTGACATTATGACCTGGTATTATCATCCAGAGATGTGATCTTGGTGATGTTTGTGGATCCAATCACATCTAGGTTGTGTACACCCATTTGCCCACACATCAATGAGAAGATTCTATGTGGAGTTTCACCATGCCTACATCAAATGATAAGAAATCAAATCTGATGTCAAATTTACAAATGTGTAAAGTTCTACGTATGATAAGGTCATCAATTAGTGTGGCATACCAACTCCAAGATGGTAAAGAAATAGTGGGTTTAAAGTCCAAGCGGGATTGGAAACTTCAAAGACTCCAACCCAAAAAAACATTTAATGATTTAGACCATAGACTCGAAACCAAAAATTATTAAATAAAACCCCTCACCAAAATCTGAACTATCGAAGAATCCTAGACTTCTTCACAAGTAGTTGGACAAATATCCTTGAACAACTCAAAGTCAGTGCCACTATAGTTATAGGAAAGTATTTATTAAACTATCATTATGACATTATTATATTTTATTTCATTAACATTATTGTATTATGTTATCTGTATTATGTAATAACATTATTGTATTATATAATTTATATTATATTACAGTTTTATATTATATTACCAGCATTATGTTATATTGGCATCATTATATTATATTATAGTATTATGTTATGTAACTTCCTTGTCATATTAATAATATTGAATTGTGTCATACCATATTAGTATTATTTTATGTTAACAGCACTATATTATGTTAATAGTATTATATTCTCGGATTCATACCCCAATGCGATTCCCAGACAATATAATAACAGAGGCCTTTGTCTTTTCTTATTTCCTTATCCATTATTTCTCCTCTTAAATCTATCGTAAACCAAATCACTGACTTCTCCCAATTCCATCACAAATTCTTTATATAAATCTGAAACAAGTTCTTTACTTAGTCTACACTTCATTCTCTATTTACTGGTTTCTGGTGCATTAGTATTACGTATCCCCCCCATTTCAATTCTCATTTAATATTCTTTTTATAGCTTCTAGTTTCTTTACGAAGGGAGACATCTCTTCATATTAACCTTTTCGTGAGTCACCTCTTCATTAATTAAATTACACTTATCTACAAATCGCACCACTTGACTATTTGAATTTCATGGTAATCGCACGTTATGTGTATAACTAATTTATTAATTAACAGCATTTGATACACTTCTTTTGGGTGGCGATAATGATGACATTAATGTCTATTTCTCTTGTTCTTCATGTTTGATACCATCAATGTTGTCTCTGATATACAATTCCTCTTGATCAGCAATTGTGGAAACGGAAGGCTGTTGATGATCTTGGTTAAGGATCTTCATATGGCTTAGTCAACTTGACTACAATCGATGCCTTGCATAATTTGTTTAATCAAATGTTGACTATGATTGAATCTTTCTTAGTGGGATGGTTTAGTTTATTTCATGATTAAGATTAATTTATTAAATATTTACACATTAAATTAATTTAGTAGATTAATATTTAGATGTAGGGATATTACAGATATTATTGTTTTTTATTAATAATATCATTAATATATTAATATGTAATATTCCTTTATAATATTTCTAAATGATCATAATATAATAACATTTCAAGAATATTATTATTATTTAAATAAATATGATTAATCATATTTAATAAATAAATAAATAGTTAATAATTCTAAATAATCACTCGTAATTGTTTCATTTAAGATATAAATAATGATTAAGGAGGGAACATGACATTCAACAACTCTGAAAAATAAATTGAATGAATGATTCAATAATCGGATGATTACATTGAACCATATACACACGTATATATAGAGGTTACAAGACAATGTTCTATAATTAGAACATAACGGTAAAGTAAAAGATTAAAGAGCTAAACGCTAAATTAAGCGTGAAAGTTAAATTAAGCTTAAAAGCTAATTAACTAAAAAGAAAAAGCTAAATACTAAATAAAGCTTAAAAGCTAATTAACTAAAAAGCTAAATGACCATTAAACAAGGAACTAAATATAGGTGACTAAAATATAATTAAATATTCTAATACCCTCCCTTAATGGTCATTCTATCTACTAACTACCCTACAGAAGACACTGCAGGTCTTTTGATCACAAATGAAAAGAATACTTTGTTGCAGTGGAGACCCTCCCTGGATCTGAAAAGTGTTAATGACCAAGATTACCAGAATCCATCCAACCTGACGTTGGGTAACCAAACTGAAACCTGAAACCATGATTTTGAGGAAAAATCGGCAAACCCTTTTGCAGAAGAATACCAACTCCAAAACTAACTGCAAGATACCACGGTTGCAGATGTTCGCCTTGTCAGGTGCGACCCAAACTGACTGCAACAAAGCACGATTTTTGAGGAAAAAACCGTCAAACCCTGAAATGGGAACCCTTGAAAAGAGAATTTACGATTTTGAGGAGAAAATCAAAAAACCAAGAAATCTGAGGTTACAAATCATCGTTTTTGTGGAAAAAAACTGTAAAACCCAGATAACTAAAATCTTACGCGAATATCGCGGATTACAGATTAGATAATTTTTAAGGGAAAATTATAAACCCTGCGAACAATTTTTGAGGAAAAAATCGTGAAAACCCTCCCATGATTTTTTGGTGGAAAAAATCAGAAAACCGACAGACAATTTTTCAGGCAAAAATCATGAAAACCTTCCCATGATTTTTTGTGGAAAAAAATTAGAAAACCGATAGACAATTTTTCAGGAAAAAATCGTAAAAACCCTGGGACCTGTAAGACGAGGTCTGGCCTAAATCAATCTGATAAAGGTAACGATATTCAAATATCGTTAACATGCACTGTTTCCAGGTATTGTGGTTGAGGCCACTGAACTTCTGACTGTGTTCCAACATGGCGTTGGTCAAAGATGCCATCACGAAAATGGAGGTTGAACGAGGTCAACCTAGTGAAAGCATGAGACAGAAGAATCTGATTCAAAAATCAGAATAGAAGCAACTGCTGAAAAAACTGAAACCTTGGAGAAGAATTCTGGCATGAATTTCGAGGTTTGGAAGAAACCTATAAACTAAACTTTTCTGCAAACTTAAAACAGCATAAACGATGCCCAAAAGACAAAAAAATCTGAGACCAACCCAAAAAATCTTTTGAAAAACCCACCAAGAATCTGAAATCGAAATGCAATTCTGACGGCTCAAAAATTGAGGCACAAAAAATGATGCACCCAGAAAAATTTGTCGACAACCCAGTTGAGGTCTCGAAAAACCCACCAAGAATCTGCAACCAGAAAAAAATTTCGACTTGAATTGAAGGGTCAAAACCCTCGTCGAAAATTGCAGAAACCCTAGGAAAATTTTCAATCTTCAAAAAAAACCTCCAGGTTGCAGGCCCGAAAATCTCCAAAACCCTAAAAAAAACATGAACTGCTGCCCAGCACAATGGAATTCGCCCACGAACTCAAAACCCTCAAAAAGCCTTCAAAAAAGCAAAATCGTTTTTTTATAAAAATACAATTAAAAAAATCTAGAAAATATTCCAAAAAGAAGGCCATGAATTTTTATTAAAAAATTCGCCAAACTTTAAAGAATCCTATCGACCCGTTCTGATACCATGAAAAATAAATTGAATGAATGATTCAATAATCGGATGATTACATTGAACGATATACACACGTAGATATAGAGGTTACAAGACAATGTTCTATAATTAGAACATAATGTTAAAGTAAAAGATTAAAGAGCTAAACGCTAAATTAAGCATGAAAGTTAAATTAAGCTTAAAAGCTAAATAAAACTTAAAAGCTAATTAACTTAAAAGAAAAAGCTAAATACTAAATAAAGCTTAAAAGCTAATTAACTAAAAAGCTAAATGACCATTAAACAAGGAACTAAATATAGGTGACTACTATATAATTAAATATTCTAATAAACTCAACCAACCAGTCTACACCCAAAGGCAGCTACGAAAAATACATTTATTATATATAAGTTAATTTAATAGAAAAAGATATTTATTAGTTATGTACTTTTTTAATTTATTTATTATTTAATATTATATAGTTATAAATTTATAATAATACATAATATATTAAATAGTTACTCATAATGATAATGTGTACTAAGTTACTATATTATTTACACATTTATTATAATTCATTATTGTTAATTTATTGTATTCTTATTATTATACAATTTATACTTATTAAAAATTTAAAATATATATTTGATCATATAGAATAATTAATGAATTAGTAACATTACTAAAAATAATTCGTAAATTAATAATTTAATAAATATATAAATTCATAATATGTATAATATTTGCAATGTGATTCCCCTACCATCTCCAAATTTTGATACATAGTCCCCTCATTCCCTAAACCCATCCTTGCATCCATTAAGTTGAAACTTTGTGGAATGTTGAATATAACTAGAAACATTCTAAAACACAAAAAATAAAAGAGCTAGCAGAGCATCCCCCAGTGTCACCCTCCTTATACCAATCGATTCTCAATATGTAATTACTTCAGTAATTTACTCTCAATATTGGAGCTGCAAAGTAACTTAAACAATATAACATTTTATGTTTAATTTTACTAATTTATTTTTTAAAATTTAAGTTTGTTCTCTTCTTTGCTTTTTCTTAATTTTTTCCTCTTTTTTTCCCAAATAGGTTGCTACCCAATCATCCTCCAACACAATTATCTCGAGATGACTTGTGAGAGATTGAGGCACTTTCTACCATACTCATCAGCCAACTTTAGTTTATATGAAGGCAATCCAGCAATGAGAGGGCAATAAATATTAAACAAATGATCCTAGATGTCACTTGTGGGATCATCTACAATTTCTTCTTAGTTTACCATCTTGGGTATCATCTATTATACTAACATGATAAGCCATGTTTAGAAAAAGCATGTAATAGCATCAGCTCAAATATTGAGAAGATAAAGAACATCATAAATGAGAGCAAGCAAGATATTGAAGAAATTTTCTTCAAAACAAGTGCAAACAATTATTGTTGAGTGATAGAACAACATTACCACCCCAAAATATTACGATGTTCATATCCTTTCTTTGCTAATGAGGGTTGCCCGATACAAAGCATTTGTTAGACCTACTCTTCCTTGATCCTGATTGAAGGATGTTGTCAAAAATAAGTTTGCTAAACATTCCAATGGTCAAAGTATTTCCACTTTATAACACATAAAAAAATGATGCTCATGATAGATGGTACCTCCATGACATACATTTGAACACCTATATCCTCCTAGGACCAAAGCTTTATCATAATTTTATTTTTTAATCTAAAAGTTTCTAAATTTCAATTTCTTTTTGGTTTTGAAATAAAAATTGCATGTTTGAAGTTCCATTTATAATTTTATAACTCTCTAATTTTGCCTTAATGGTTTTTAAACTCATCTTCATCTAAGCAGAATTGGGGCACACCTCTTCATCCGCTTAGTAAGACACAAGCGACTGATATCAAAAAGGCAAGGAAGTTAGTGTACATCCATTCCAATTTGTGTCTTCTTTTGCACAAACAATGCTATTGGATGTATAGCCAAAGCATACTAACTTGGACGCCTCCACTTACCAAACATTCTTTATTTTCGGTGGAGTCAAATATCCAGCACTAGCAGCATAATTTTAGTGCAAGGACTGGTGGCAATCCCTGTGTTCTTCTAATCTACCTACACCACCTGATGTAAATAATGATTATGATGATATCTATGAAGACCCACATGACATTGATTGCTGATCCAACTTGTGTCTTCTTTTGCGCCAACAAAATGACTACAAGGAAAGGGCAGCAATGGTGCTATTGGATGTAAAGCCAAAGCATACTCACTTGGATGCTTCCACTTACCAACATTATTTATTTTTGGAGTCAAATATCCAGCACTAGCAGCATACTTTTAGTGAAAGTGCTTGTGGCACTCCCTGTGTTCTTACCTACACCACCTAATGTAAATAATGATTGTGATGATATTGAGTTTGACAAATTAACATTTATGTAGATTTTTTTTTCATGGTGATTTTGTTTATTATATGATGCTGTGGTATTCTGAACTTGATTCCTGTTTTTAGACTGCAAATATGCATATATTTGTGATTTATATACAAAAAACACAACCCTCAAAATAAAATTTTGTTTTGATTTTTATATTCTTTTATACAAACTAACCCAACCCAACAAAACATCACACCTGAGTAACTAAAACCGAACCCAAATTACTTATTTTTCATGGGGTCTGTGATAATTTGCTTGAATGAGGTATTAATATAACACCAACACCGAAGCCAGTTTGACATCTAGAACTGTCAAAGAACAAATCCCACCTCTAGTCAAGATCCAAAGGAAGGACATGGTCACCAGAACCCATGTGACATGAAGCAACTAAGTCAAGTATCTATTGTTGTGATGATCCTGTTCCTGCCAATATATTGTACTCAACCAATATGGAGGAAATGAGGCACATGCAAGAGCTTCAAAGAGTGTTGTATCATAGTAAAAACTTCAGGAGTACAATGATATTGACAAAAGACCTTCAGGTTAAATGAAGGAGATAAAGCTTTGGAGGTATCTACGTATGGATGGGGGGAAGTTTAATCAAGTTATTGTTTAACACATCGTACCATTCTGGCTGTTCCTTTTTCCCTTCAAAAATACCTCATGCATCAATGCATTCATAGAACTTACATTCGATCTTCTCTCTCGTCCCAATTCTGAAACCAGGGAGATAAAGAGAAATGATAACAAGCTGATTATCACCATAAACAGGGAAACTTTCAGCTCATGCTTATGTTTACCAGAGAGAGAAGTGTACACAGACTTCAACTTCCTCCTCTCTCATCAAAGTTTCCATGAGAAGAGAACCATTATAGGAATGTAATTACTAATGAATGGTCCACCACTCCAAAGAGAGGCAAATCTCATATGCCCAAAAGTTTTGCACAGGTCTCATTTTGCTACAGAAATTTCAGATATTGCAGTTCTCTTACACCAACTGAAGGTTAATGAGAATGACCACTATTTGGATGAAGAAATATAAATACATATCCACTCCAAGGAGAGGTACATCTCAATTGCCCAAAAGTTTGCACAGGTCTCATTTTGCTGAAGAGATTTCGGATAACATAGTCCTCTTACATCGACTGAAGGGTAATGAGAATGCCCATTATTTGGATGAAGAAATATATATATATGATGGAATAAGTGAGTTCACCATTCGCAGGAATATCTATTGTGCTGTGTAGGAAGTTACTGTAAAGTTGGATACTACAATGACTATTGTCAAAAACGATTCAAGTGAAAAAAGATAAGCCACTCGTAGATGTCTGAGTGAAATATAGTATTCTATGAAAGAGATGAGAAGCCCCATATATTAACAATTTATTAAGTTGAAAAATGGAATTCATTTGGCCAGGGCAGACATGGAAACCAAAGGTTGTAAGGTTCCTACTTGTATCTTGTTTGTGGCTAGTTCGTTCCAGAGCCTAGTTCTATGGCGTCCAGTGCTTAAAGGTTTAAAATCACAGTAAAATAATAAATTTGAACATAGATGGACTTGTTCCAGCACATAGTTCTGTATTTTGGACTTGGGCATTTCACTCTGGTCTTTTAATCACTTATCCTGTTTACACTCTAGCAAGTGAATCAAAGCACCAGGTAGTGAATAATGTTTTAATTCAAATTTAGGTTCATCACTACACCTGAGAGACTTTAAGGTTGCACAGTCCATGATGAAAAGCGAGAAATTTCTAGAAATTCTAGAAATTTTGATTTTCATTGACATTTTAACCATATTATGTGAACCACCATCAAGATGAAACTATATTTGCATGTACTTGTTATCTGCCTTATCCTTTTATCCCAAATGCCTAATCCGCAATCAGATAGCCTACAAAAATTGTAGGTGAGTTGGCTTGGGATGTGGGTTTGCTCCCCACAGGTCTCAGGTTCAACTCCCTTCCCAGGTTTAAGAGGGGGGGCTGCTTGTGGTGTGCAGATCCTTCCCAAGGGATTGGTGTCGCCTCATCTCACCTTGGTCGCTGGGCTGGGTCATGGGGATACCCTCAGTATCAAAAAAATTGACTAATTAATGTGGCTCTTAATAGTTAGTATGATAATTGTATCTGACATAGATATGTTGAGCTCATCTGAAACTGCTCACAGGCTGCTAAAATAGCAGTTTAGCCAGCAAGCAATAAATATCATAAATATGAACAACTGTCTTCACAAATAATTCTTGTGGCAATTTCTTTAAAATAAACAGTCCACCACCCAAAAAAACCAATCAAAAGAAGATTTATGGAATTGGCCAGGAAATTATTAAGGGAACAAAATGGTGATATAACTTGCCTGCAGCCCGGTATCTGTATGGATATGTTCTAAGTGGATCCAATTGTGTTGCCATACTTAGATCAGCCTTCGCCATATCCCGTTCACAATACTCTGAACGCTTTTCAAATGCAGATGCATTGTTTCGGGCCTTTTCTATCAACTTTGTCATCTCTTCATATGCAGTTTTCCTGTCATTCTTTAGATGATACACCCGTGCCAATCCCTGATGAGCCCTTGTATGGCGAATATTGAGAGCACTTATGTAACAGGCTGCAGCAAGATCCAACTTATCACAATCCACATAAACACTTCCAAGGTTGTTCAGGGCCTGCATGCCAGAACAAAGAATTTCATTATATAACAGGTTCAAAATTAGTAATTGGTTTAGCATTCAAGAACTGCAGTACTCATCTTCCACGTCTAAGAATGCAATTACACTCACTTGTCCTTTACGAAGCCCATCTGAAGGACATTTCAGGGCCTCTTCAAGAAGCACTACAACATTGGCCGCAGAGGCAGGATCTAGACTTGTGTCTGCTAGAGCATAAGCTTTTAGAAAGAAGGCTTCAAAGGACCTCTGGATAGTAATAGACTCTTCTGCTTTCTGCAATGCCTCTTCACGATGGCCAGTGTCATATAAAATCCAACCTTCATATACTAGTTTCTCATGCTCGCTACTTGCATGCTTACGTGCCAACCGTAGACTCCGCATTGCAGCCTTTGGGCAATTTAACCTGAAAGCAAAAACAAATTGTTGAGATCTTCCAACATAATCACAAGTTCTAAGAAACATCATCATAGGAGCCATTCAACAATCACAAACCACTGCTAATCACATGACTTCTTGACACTTGAATGGTACAAAGCAAACTTCCACTGAATGGTTCCTACATAGTTACTGAAGGGAAGCATCTACTAGAAGAATTGCAATTTTGAAATTCCAATGTTGAGTACATATAAAATAATTGCTCAACTTTTGTGCATAGAGATTACCAAGTGATTGCAGTCTCATTGTCAAGAACATATGTACACAATGCACAAAGAAAGCATGCCTGCATAACATATGCTAGGGAATAAAAATAGTTATGTCATGTATGAGATAAAAACTCAAGAGACCTTCCTTAATCATCTAGGCCTCAAACTGCTTGGATTGATGTTTGTGAGTGGATAAGCATAGTACATAAAGGACCCTTACTCTTAGCCCACAAGACTAAGCCAAATGCTTTTGTTAATATGGTTGCAACAAAATCTAATATTCTAATGCAATGAATGAGATTAAATTACCGTAGGGCCTACTATTTTAAACATATCCTCCATTTTTTTGGAAAAAGGACACCACCAAATGATATGAGTTAGACAATCATGAAAAATATCTTATCTTTTGCACATATCAATCTCATCTTCACAACCTAGAGACTGAGATCTTGTCTGTCTGTTAATAAATTTCCATGAGAAAGAGAACTGAATAACCAAATGAGTTACAAAATAATAAAGAGTACTTTTCTTTGCGATTGTTATGTAGTGCTCCATCTTCATTTCTACTAGAGTGGTATAGTTGTAGGAACTAGGAAGGCAATTCAAATATTAATCTCCATTTAATATTGTTCATTAATTTCATTTACCAGGCAGGTGAGCAGGCACATAACCTACATAGGACAACATCACAAAACCTTTGCAACACCTTCCATATATTGTGCATTTCAAATCAAGGAAACGCTCTGCCAATATGTTTCCTCTGTCATTTTGAAAAATATCACCCTTTAGCTCATGATGTGCTTGCATTGACAAACTACGAAACTAAAAAATAATCTGAAGTCCGAATCAAAGAAGAATGCCAATGTGATACTGTTATTCAAATTGACGAACAATGTTCTCTATCGCATAACCTCCCCTTCATAGACATAATGTTCACCTAAAAATATCTATATTAAATTTTGATTTTGTAACAATATATTTCTTATCATCACATGCCTTCCAATATCCCTCATATAACTTTATAATTACTTATATATAGTGTCAGTTCATACATATCTGTATCCAATTCACTTGTGTTCATCCCCAGCTAAAAAATATTAAGTAAACAGCAAAACCTATATGATATAGCTCATATCCATCCCTTTTATAATATCCAAGCAGAATTGTCATAATTATAAATGCAAATTATAACTTATTTTCCTCACAATCAAGAAACCAAGCAGTTTTTGAAGCCAATACACCCAGCTTTAGCCATTATATGTGGCTAGTTCTGTACATATTAGATCGGAAATGAATCTAGAACAACAAAACATATTTACTGTATCGAAAGAGAGCGAAAGAAATATTTTTAGAAAAAAAAAATTCATACTTTTCCATATTGATGTGAAGCTAAATGTAGTCCCTATTCTGTAGAGATTATCTTAGTTATCATGGAAAAATATACGAGGAGTTGAAAACTCCATTTCATTTTGCCTATTACTTCTTCTACAAAATACAAACAATTTGTGGCATTTGAATTTAACACCATACAAAACATGAATGAGATGGAGTGAATCAGATAAGAACAAAAGCTCTGTCTTGCCAGTGATTCCACATAAAGTCAGGCCATAATGCTTTTGCAGTCAACCTACCAAATTCAAGACCCTTGGTATCATGCAAGGTAGATTGTGATTACAATTTTGATTCTTTAGTGGTACATGAACACAACAATGTTATAGCACCAATATGAGCCACGTGAAAAAGTCACTGCCTATTTCACTTATCTAATACAAACACTAATCAGCAAAAATAATAAGAGAGTTCTTGAATTGCATTTGGTTCTATTTTTGCAGTGCAAAATGCCAGGGAGTAAACATACACGACGATGAAATTACATCAGACCTTTGTCACACTTGATGATCACATAATATGAGACTTAGGTATAACAAAATAAGGAGTGGGTTATTCTCACTAGCGTCGAAAATTTCTATTAAGGCATGAAGATGGCATGATCAAAAGTGAAATGCATGTTGGAATTGATGATAATTTTATCATTTTGTTACCTCATTGTTAGGAATAAAGATAAAAAATAACATGCATTATCATGATGCCTTAGGTCTCAAATGTTTGTCTGATCAATACTACTAATTATACAGAGATATATAAGTATTAAAGCCTGGCTGCTTTTTTTAAACATTTTTACTTATCAAAAAAGAGATCAGATCAGAAGAACTAACCGAAGAAGAAGTAGAGATTGCCGGAATCGGAGCAAACCCTTCTCAGGTTCATTCTCCAACATTTGATGCACCACAGCCAATGATCCAATATCATCAACACAGGACCACCGATCATAAAGCTGCATCCAGCAGTCCGCCTTAGTCCATTGTTCCACATGCTGACACAGGAGACGAAGCAACTGATCTGCTGGCACGCGTCCCGAATACATCAGATAATTTGGATCCAAGGTCAGCAAAGCTCTTATATCTCGAAGTGCACCATCATAATCCTGAAGAGCAAGACAAAACCAAGCCCGCAATTCAAGGCAATCTGGGGAGACTTTAAAACCTAAAATCCTATTTATTTCAGCAATTGCTGCATGAACTTTATTTTCATCCATTAACACAGCAGCCCTAAATCTGTATGGATATGGAAGAGTCGGGTCCAATTCTGTCGCCATGTTTAAGTCCATCATTTTTTCTTTGCCGCAGCAGTACAAAGACCTTTCCTGATACATCCATCCTGCTGGCTTGTAGCAAGAAATCAGACCATTAGCCTCTTTATAAGCAGAATACCTATGGCCCCGCTTGAACTTTGCTCTTGCCACACCAGCTAATGAGTACACATGCCCCGCTTCGGCGGCAGCTTCAAACCAATTCTGTGCATCCACATACTGTTTTCGTTCTAGCATCACACAACCCAACTGATGCAACGCAAGAGCCCTTTGTCTACGTGAAGAAGCACACTCTCTTAACCTCTCTAGGAGCTTAACAGAAGCATCTGACGCCATATCATTCTCCATTGCTACTTGGCTTAAAAAGGAATATAAAGCAAAAGAAGAATGTCCAACCATGGCCAGTCTTTTCCCACCTTTTAACTTACATAATAAATTTGAAACTTGGGGATTCTGTAAAGATTTTGGTAGCTCCCTTAGAAAAACCTGTAGGCAGGAAGCAACAAGTAACTCTGCATTTTCCTCAAGACCATACTCAATGAAAATCTCTGCATCATGCATATTGTACACAAGGCCTGCCAGATGTTGATCGCAGGCAGACTTCATCTTTTCACAACAGAATTTGTTGGCGAATGACAAAAGCTCAAGCACAATCTGGGGTGAAAGAGAGTCCAGACAACCTGTTTTGCTGAATTCATTCACAGCCTTCATACCCTGCAAAGTGATCCCATTGTCAGAAAAAATTATTCTTGATCTTTGTGACTCGGTGAAGCAACCGAAGAGCATCGCATGAAAGGGAATTGAAAGTGCAGCAATTTTCTCACGATTGCAGGCAACCTCCCCATCACCAATGCAAAACACAACATCTTCTTCAGCAGCAGCTGAAGTTGAACACTCTGATGCCAGTTCACAGTCAACCAAGGGTTGTCGACAAGGGCAAGGATCAAAAATAGTTAAAGGCAAATATCCAGCAACTAGTGCAGCTTTAGGGCATTCCAACGCCCTACCGCTACAATGCATGGGTGGCATATTCTCATCAAGCTCCTCCTCACGTTTTTCATATCTCAGCCAGGCTGAAAACACAATTTTCTCATGAATTCGAGAGGCATGCTGGCGTGCAGATCGCAAACTGCGCCGCAGCAATTTAGTTTCTTCTAAGCCTCTGAAAACAAAAGACTGCTCTAGATATAGGCCAGATTTTTCCTCATCTGAGGCTCTCTCAAGTTCTCCATATATTGATGCCAAAGTCTCCACATGGTCCACAAGCCTCAAGTGAGGATTAATTGAAGGCTCCAGTAACTTTGTTACACATAAGCTGCAAGTCACACAAAATAATCAAACAACTATTATTTTGATGCAAATACAATTATTAATTATATTTCATACAAAGCTCAGGCAATCGCTCATATAAAAGCTGTTTTAAAAAACAGTTTGCAACAATAACCTGAACATCAAACCTTTACAAGATAAAGCCACATAAAGCAATCAAATTAAACCTATTTACAACAATCACCCCAATTCAAACCCTAATCCCTCACCACTCCCACTCCCACAACCCTCAAGAAAACACACACAATTTATACTAATTCCACACATCTCTAATGTGCAAACTGCAAAACAAAACTGAAGGAACAAAAAGCAACCATAACATCAGACTTTTACAAAAAAGAATCCTTGTAAACGATCAAATGAACCCCCTCTTTCATCATGTATATCACCAATCAAACCTTAATCCTCACTCCCACAAAAATACACATTCGACACTACAGTCATACAATCTTTGGTTTTAAAAACTGAGAAACACAATTAATGCAACTGCAATCAACCTGAACATCCGATCTTTACAAGATGCAATAAGCACTAAACAATCAAATGAACACTCCTTCATCAATAGCACCTCAATTGAAACCCTAGTCATCCATCCCTATCCCCAACTAAATTAAAAAAAATACTAAACAGCAATCAACATAATGTTCAGATAATCTCCAAAATGCAGACTGAAAAATAAATGCAAAGCAACAATTATCAACTCAGACATAAATTTTAAATGCGAAACAAATAAAAAATAAAGAAATAACTAATGATTAATGAACTATAATAACAAACACACACATACACAGCAAAGCCGTAATATCCCAAAAGTAATAGAATAAATTGAACTACCCAAATCTAAAATACAAAAGTAAAGCAGCAGTGTCAGATCAGAGGGTATTTGTCTAGTTTTTTATTTTTGAATAAAAATAGTAAATTCCACAGCAAAAGAAATAGCAAACCAGAAAATAAGAAATATAAATGTTTTAGCATCAAAACGGAAGCAGTAGAAATGCTTTAATCCTATATAACTTCGCTCAAAAAAATAATCATAACAGTCAGAAAAACCAACATTAAAATACCAAATTCATATCAAAATGTAAAGTTAAAACAACTCATTCGTTTGCTTTTCAAACTTTTACTTCAAAATCAAGTACAGACTTAGGGCATTCACAATAAGCTTCATATAAAGCCAAAAAAGAAACCAAAGCAAATTGCATATAAATGAAAAATAAAAAGCAAAATTAAAAATGTAAAGTTAAGCAAAAATATATGTTCTCTTTTCAGACCTTTATTTCAGAATCAACTCCAAACTTACAGCAGTCAAAAACAATTTTTACAAAGACGGCTAAAAAACCCCAGGCAAATTGCAGAAAACATAACATTAAATGCAAAATCCAAATCCAAAATGCATAGTTTTAAAACTATCAGCGACGCCTATTCTTCCAATTTTTATCCCATAGTAAAAACCTACACTAGCCGTAAACAAATAAAGCCAAAAAGGAAACCCCAGAAATTCGACGAATAAAATTATGCGAAATCTCTATCTCAATATTTAAATTCGAAGCAACAGCAGCACCTGCCGCCCTAATCTTTTACCCCAAAGCTCACTCCAAACTAACAGCGATCAAAATAAATCCAAAAATAAAACCCTTGGCGATTTGAAAAAATAAAAATCCAAATCCAAATCAAATATTAAGTAAAAGCAAAAGCGATATCGCTCGTTGAACCTGTGGTCTAAAAATTAATTTCAAAGCTCGGCATCGTATATAACCAAAAATGAAACCCTAGCAAATCAAAACAGGCAGAAGAAAACGCAACTCACCCATTTCCAACGGGTGGGTCTGCTTCGAGATTCCTAGCAGAATACTTGGGACTGTCAACCTTCATTCTTGTTTCAGCAACCTTTTCCCCGGGGTTGACGGCATAAACCTGGTGCCCCTTACAGCCCTCCGTCAATCTCAGGCTTCTCATCGCCTCCAATATAAAATTCCTCGTCATCTTTCCCAAAAATCCAAGGACCCTGCCAGCATCCTGCAGAAAAAATAATGCCCTCTCAATTTGCACAAATTTCACATTCTATTTTAATTTCCCTTGGATCCGACGATCCAAATCTCTCTAAAAATTCGCAAAGCTCGTTACGCTAATAGAAATCACCGCCATTCTGTATGACATAGCCTCTGCCGATCTAGAAACCAAATACCGGTCAACGGGAACGATTCTAACCCAGGCCGGTTACAAAGACCCAACGTATATGTATGTGTGTGTACATCTATACACACACACATTTATTGCCGCAGCTTCCGAACGAATGAATAAACGGAAGCCTTCTGAAGAAGTAGAGACAAAAGAGCGCATCAATTAAAATAATCGAGACAGGACGTGTAAGAGCATCGAGTACTGTGCGATGTATACACACTTAATATACTACTGAATATATTCAGCATTTCACACCAGAAAAACCCTGGCGATAACATCATATTTCATTAAAAATAATGCCCTAAAATAACCATTCCCGTCCGCGTTCTGCTCTTGGAACTAAAATTCCTTTTTTTACCACTGCAATAAAATACAGAAGGAAGAACTTACGTGCTGCTCTGGACGCTCTTTCTGTTTTTTATTCGTTGTTTATCTTCTTGTAATCTCGTGTTTTTCGGTAACGCGGAGATTCGAACTCACGACGTTAGCCCAACCCAACTGCTGCCGTAATGAATATTTCTCGTACGATTTTCCTTTTCACCTGAGCCGGCTGGCTTCTACCCCCGTTTAGAGGGTAAGTGAGAGAGCTTCAAACCCAATAAAACGTTGACACGTGGATACTCCCACTGTTTGCCACGTAGAAACGGTAGGGTGCTTATGTTTGGTGAAGGCCGGCCGTTGAGAGGGTATGTTTAGTATTCTAAATGTACAAATAAGAGTTACAGGTTTTTTATTTTTTTATTTATTTGTTTTTAAATTTTTTATTTTATTTTTAAAAATTTTTTTAACTGGTGGTTGTTTTGTTTGTCGTTTTGAAGTGATTTCTATCGGACATACACCTGCCAACGCTGCCATTGGCCCGATGTAAATTTTTTTATATTATTATTATATGAGATACTTTTTACGAGCATTTAGTATATCAATAAAAAATTGTTATTAATATTGTACAAGGAAAATTATTTGTAATTGTGATTTAGGTTGAATTGGTAAATGGATATAAATTATTTTCGATTAATTAAAATATGGTGAGAAATATTTCTGGTCAAATGGATTCTAAAATTAAAGCACACATTTAAAAATTAATGTATTTGGTTTTATAATTAAAAAATGGTTGTCTTTATTGAATGTTTTGGAATATGTGATGTATAGAGATAAGGAATGGATAATGATAGTCAATATTTAATGGATCTAAGATTAAAATATTCTAAACTATTTTTTGGTAATGAAATTATAGATTTAAGTTAATTTACAATCGTAGATCTATTAATTGTATAATTTTGCTTTTGTCTTTCTTAATTCACTTATGCTTGTTCTTCATTTTTGATATCTAAAGATTGACGGTATTTAGATGATTTAGAAGGGTTGTCATTGTGTTCCAAGGGGAAACAATCTTCTAGGTCAATGAAATAAAATGTTTGAACAACTCTATTTATTCATGCATATGTTCTTTATGATGATTGTACAGATCTAGATTCCTTTTATTATATTGATTGAGTTGTTTCCTTCCCTTAATGTGAATCATAATCAAATAGTACTTGAAAGGATTAACGTTGTGTTCTTAAGGATACATTCTTCTAGGTCGATGAAACAAAATATGTGTACAAGATTGAAAACAATAGAACTATTTAGTCATGCATATGCTCTTTATGATGATCATGTAGATCTAGATTCCTTTTATTATATTGATTGAAGTGCTTCCTTCTCTAAATGTAAATGATAATCAAATAGTACGTGAAAGATGTGGAGATGTAGAATAAATGACGTTAAATGCCTTTAAATATGAGCACATAGCATCAAATTACATAATCATGAACTTAGTTAGCCCAAGTCAAGAAAGTAATGTGTGGGGTGGGCAAATGGTCAAATCGAAGTAGATAACATTTAAATTGAGATATTGTATTGTTATGTGTAATTTAAATGTAAGGCTCAATGTGAATGAATCAAGGTATGTATGTATTATGACAAGGTTTGTGGCTAAATATGTAGGATATGGGTCTAAGTTAAGGTTTGTGATTTAGGTTAAATTGGTAAATGGATATAAATTATTTTAGATTAATTAAAATATGGTAAGAAATTTTTTTGGTCAAATGGATTCTAAAATTAAAGCATACATTTAAAAAATAAATGTATTTAGTTCTATAATAAAAAATGGTTGTCTTTATTAAATGTTTTGGAATATGTGATGTATAGAGATAAGGAATGGATATTGATAGTCAATAGTTTATGGATCTAAAATTAAAATATTCTAAACTATTTTTTGGTAATGAATTTATGGATCTAAGTTAATTAACAATCGTAGAAATTATACGTCTATAGAAATGATCTACCAATCTGAAAAATTTTGCTTTTGTCTTCCTTGATTCACTTATGCTTGTTCTGTCATTTTTTATATCTAAAGACAGGCGGTATTTAGATACTTTAGAAGGGTTGTCATTGTGTTCCAAGGGGAGACATTTTTCTAGGTCAATGAAACAAAATGTCTGTAAAATATTGAAAGTAACAACACTATTTATTCATGCATATGCTCTTTATGATGATCGTGTAGATCTAGATTCCTTTTATTATATTGATTGAGGTGTTTCCTTCCCTAAATGTGAATGTTAATCAAATAGTACTTGAAAGGATTACTATTGTGTTTTAAGGGATACATTCTTTAGGTCAATGAAACAAAATATGTGTAAAAATTTGAAAACAATAGCACTATTCAGTCATGCATATGCTCTTTATGATGATCATGCAGATCTAGATTCCTTTTATTATATGGATTGAAGTGCTTCCTTCTCTAAATGTAAACAATTAAATAGTACATGAAAGATGTGGAGATGTAGAATAAATGACATTAAATGCCTTTAAATATGAGTACATAGCATCAAATCACGTAATCGTGAACTTAGTTAGCCCAAGTCAAGAAAGTAATGTGTGGCTATACATTGGGTGGGCAAATGGTCAAATCGAGGTAGATAACATTCATATTGAGATATTGTATTATTATGTGTAATAAACGTAAGGTTTGTGTGAATGAATTGAGGTATGTATGTATTATGACAAGGTTTGTGGCTAAAATATGTAGGATATGGGTGTATGAGGATGAGTAAAAGCTAGGGAATGAGCCTAACTTTACACAAGATTATGGCATTTGTCAATGTGTACCTATATGAAGAGATTTTCTCAAAGTAGGAATAAAACTAGATGAAAAATGGCATGAGTGTGCAAATATCACCTTTATAAATTTTAATGACCCACTCAATATGCAAATATATTATTGTGTGTCTTAATTAGAGGAGCCATAAAAATAAAGTAGTTAAATTAACACATTGTGATGAAAAAATGTTGGGTTTTTTTATTTAAATGTTTACTTAAGAATGCTAAAGACGTAGTAAAACAAAATTGTTCTTTTTTACTTCAAATAAAGCTTTGTAAAGTAGAAATGTGCATGTTTTGTACTTTTCCCCTTTAGTTTTGGATGTTTAGCCATGTTTAGAAATATGTTGATTTAGGACTTGATTCAAGTCATATATGTGTAAGAGCCCGCTAAGCCCATAAATTCATCCACTCATTGCCTAATTCTTGCCCCTTTTATCAATTTTAAACTTATCTCCCACTAATTTCATGCTAGCTTATTGATATTTATTACTATCATTTGATAATGTATGCACTAATTTACTCTAGATGAGGTTTACGTTAGCATATTTAAAGGCTTTCCATGCTGGCCTATTTCAAATTTATGATTGTCATTGTATATGGTGAAAATGGATAACAATAATAACAATATTGAAAGGCTAAATGAATTCAACCACAAAACCCTAGCCTAACAACAACAAAGATCCACCATAACATATGAAGATTACCTAAGACAATGCAAATCAAATGAAATCACAAAGATTATACCTTCACATGTCCAATAGGGTTTGGATCTCCATTCTTCCTATCTCCATTGATCTTGCTTGATATATTTGCTCTCAGATTTTATTTGCACAAGAGCTCAACAAAGAACGAAATGTGGTTGCTAGTAGGATCGTAGTGTAGTCAAGTGCATAAAAGATGATTAGAATGCATAGAACGATTAGGGTTTGATAATGAAGGAAGCATCTCCTTATATAGAAGACACTATATGAAATGGAGGGATAAGATTGAGAGGTGTAAAAGGAGGTTGGTTATGATTAGAGGGTAGGTAAAAGAAATAATAAAATAATGAAAGGGGTAGGTAGTGTATGAATTAAGAGATGAATGACATGTGTCATGGGTAGAAAAGACTAATGAATTAATTAAATAAATAAAGATTTATTTAATTAATAGAAGAAGTGGGATAATTAAATAAATAAGATATTTATTTAATTTAGGAAAAGGATAATTTAAATAAATAAATGTATTTATTTAAATGAGAAATAAGGCTAGAAGAGGATAAATGAATTAATTAAATAAATAAAGATTTATTTAATTAATAGAAGAATTAGGCTAAAATAATTAAATAAATAATGATATTTGTTTAATTAGACATGACAATTTTAGGTGTCTACATTTTGCCCCTCTTTGAGCCAATGCGGCTTGTCGCATTGTTTCAAAGAAGATAATATGAACTGATACAGAGTTGCCCCAAGATAGGAATGATATGCCCCCTCGAGAGATTGGATGAAAATGTCTGAAAAGATCGCAGACAATCTCTCGATAAGAAAGACGGGATAGAATGGACTGACCGGATAAAGTGACAGAGTCACGGGATAATGAAGACTGACTCGGGAAACGAGGGCTAGGGTAGTCTATAAGATAGACCACGAGGGAAATACATCCTCATTGTCATCTACACCTCCAAGAGATTAGAGTGCAGAGCGAGATAGAGCAGCAACAGTCAGCAGCAATGGCTTTGGTTCACAGATTCGACCGCGTTTGCCGATTCCAGAGGCCAGCAGAGGCAGGAGAGCCAGTAAGTACCACAAAACCTCCTTGTACTTTGATACATTTATTGTTGTCATTAATGCATGCTAGGTAATGTAATAAATGCGCGTTTATGTCAGGAAAGCGCGTTTGTGTCCAAAAAATGTAAAATTGTGTCTTCTAGGTCAAATCGGCAGTTCTGTGATGAACATAAGTTGTCGATTGGATAAGTTGCTGGGAGGATACACTCAAGCAGGTCCTCTAGGGAAAACTAGGATAGCAAATAGGGCTAGGATTGACAATTTTGTGATAGAACATATGTTGCCAATTAGGAAACTACTCAAGAGGATTCACTCAAGCATAAGCCCTAGGATAGGATAGATCAAGGCACTTTATGATGAACAGTGAGTACCAAGATATAGTACTTTGTGATGAATAGGGAGTACTAAAATATGAGCAGCACTTTGTGATGAATAGTGAGTGCAAATGTGAGCAGCACTTTGTGATGAATAGGGAGTACCACTAGGATAGAAGCAACACTTTGTGATGAACAGTGAGTGTCACTAGGACTGAGATGATTGATTTGTGTGACTGCAAGAGTATTTGCCTATGCTGGAGTCACGGGAGAGATTCCCATCGACTCAGAGGTTGCGACCTGAGTTGACAGCCGATGATCGAGCTGCGATTAAGGCTATGGGATTGAGACGTGTGTTGTATGTGCCTGAGTTTCGGGTGAACATGGGACTGTTGACTGTGCTGGCGGAGAGATGGCACTCCGAAACACGTACATTTCATTTGCCGATGGGTGAGATGATAGTCACCTTAGAGGATGTATACAGGATTATGCGGATATCGATTGATGGGGAGCTGATTTCGTACAATCGAGACGGAGACAGGGATGCCCTTAGACGAGTGTTCTAGGATCTGGCATTGGAGATGAGGTTGGGACATGTGGCATGGGATACCATGACATGGACAGGATTAGCACTACCAACAGTGTTGGCAAGAGTTATCAGTGGGTTCCTCTGTTCGGATAGGGCGACACGAGGGGTGGCTGCAGAGGACACAGGGGCCAGGAGAGATGATCTTGGGGCGGGTCCTTCTAGGGTTCAGACTCCGTCGAGGCCAGCTGGCTCCGAGGGAGGGAGTTCATCGTAGCTGTAGAGGGCTCCCTATGTATTAGTATTATACCATTTTTTTATGATGATGTAGACACCTGCGGGTGATTGTAGCCATATGATTTTGACATCATTGTATCATGACACTTTATATATATATGAGATTATTCATCTTTGCGACAGCTATATGCATCCGTACCTATGTGATGTATGTTTCTATGTGATGCTTATGATATGGATGCAAATATGTATATGATGCAATGCAATTTTTTTTTTTGTTCTTTTATGTTTTATATGTGTATGCATGATGCAAATGTGAATGTATGTAATGGAGATGAATATGATAATGCAAATGTAAATTGTGCTAACAAGTATTGTGTGCAAGATGTGATGCAGTTGTGATATCTATATGTATGTATGAAATGCTTATATGTGGTAATGCAAGTGCAACTACATGAAATGCAAATGTTTTTGGTGTGTCATTATACTCAGTCATGTGATAGCAGGCTACGCGGACTCGAGAAGGACGATGGAAGTCAATCAAGAAAGGGGGATGAAAGACATAATATATGAAAGTGAAAGAGCTTCTTGTGTGTTATCATCATTGAGCTTTATTATGGCAAAATAGGTTATGACAATCGAGGCATATGTTTGACCCAGAAAGTCATTGTACCTGTTTGCATGGAGATAAGATAGTCACAAACAAAGAATGCCCTAGTTCACACTAGACTCTCAGTGTCCTCGTATCCTTGGACAAGTCATAGCATTACTAAAAGACAATCCACAGACAGCAATTACAAATAGGTGACGATACCCCATCCTCGCCCTTCTAGTCAAAGACATCCTGGAGATAGAATCTCTAGTCAAAGACATCCTGGAAAAGCTAAAAGACATGTCACCAAAAGATAAAATCAAAAGAAAACCAAGACTCGACACCAACATCCACTGTAGTCCTCAAGTTTAGTGTCTCTTGTCACTTGTATAAGTTTTATTTGATTGTGGTCACAATGTTTACTTTCACAGAAATGATAGATAGCACTGAACCATATGTTGTTTAAGTCTGTTGAAAGATTTGATTTGGTTGAAGCTCATTGTTGTTGTTGTTGTTGTGTCTCATCTGAAACTGACGGAATCCATGAAACTGATACTTTATTGCAGAGAAGACGGAACCTTATTGCGGATTGGCGATGCAGATGCTGCTTTATTGCGGATTGTGCGTGGATAGACTGAAGGAAGCTGGAAGAAACTGTATTCCTCGAAACATGTGATGTTCTAAGTTCCACACCCATCACTAGACGTAGGATTTGCCTTAGCCACAGATAGGAGTTGACTTATTATGGATGGAAAGGGATACGACAAGGGAGATTTATTATGAATGGTGAACCAATCTTGGGTAGATCAATAACAAGCCATGATGGGAATGGGTAAGTTTATTATGGATGAATTGGTCGTGAGTGTGTGCAAAGTGAAAGGATGAAAGTGAATCCTGAAGGAGGGAGGAGCAATGTCTCGATGCATGGCACTGGTGACCCAGTTTTCACCATGGTACTTGCCCAGGGCGCCACCAAAGTGGTTTTCACCATTGAACGAAATTATTTCTCTTTACTTTTTTCGATTTTTCAATGTTTTTTGTGTCACAAGGCGCCTGTTTGCCAGGTTTTCACCAAGTAACGATTTTTTTTGTTTTATAATTTTTTTTGTATTTTTGAAATTTTTGAATTTTTTTGTATTTTTTTGAATTTTTGATTTTTTTTGTATTTTTGAAATTTTTTATTTTTCTGTATTTTTGAATTAGGATATTCCAAAGAGCTATGTGTAGAACCTGCGAAGGTGCATGTTGTTGATAGGATCCTCCAAAGGTTCACCTTCTGTAGTTGAGAGCTGATATGCACCAGATCCATATGCTACTATGATGATGTAAGGACCAAGCCAGTTTGGTTCGAACTTTCCCTTCTTCTCTCTATCTTACTGATTTTTGGGGTTTTCTCTGAGAACTAAGTCACCTACCTCAAATGTGTGAGGCTTGACTTTATGATTGTAGCTGCATTGTTCTTTGACTGAATGATGTGTAGCTCGAGTGACTGTCTTCCTCGATAAAGGAACTGAGATAGAATTACTAGTGTGTGGACTACGTAGGCCCGTATGCGTGTCACCTGAAGAAGTTTGGGCATCCCTGATAACAAAGTCCCTTGAGGAAGTTCCATTAAAGATCCATGATGTATCGCCAAAAGGAGATGGATGTGTGGAACAAGTGGATGAGTGATGAAGGCTTATGATTGCAAAAAGAAGTGAAAGTAAGATGACATGATAGAGACTAAGGATCAACAAGTATGCTTTATGACTTAAAATTGTAGAACTTTTGCCCCCAATTATTTTGATATTAGGGGAGATCAACTCTTGTTCGTTTTGCTTCATAGGATTTTTATCCTTGACTTTGATTTTTGTGGAGTCCAGTAGCTTTTGATTTTGATTTGGACAAAAGGACTTTTCTTTATTATTGACTTTTAGATTTTTCTTTTCAAAGCTTGATTTTTGATCCCCAATAAGTAAGGGCTTTTGTGATTCTTGTTGATCCAAGTCTAGGAGTGGAGTGGATATGGAATGAACGGATGATATGGTAAAGCTATGTGAGTTCTCAAGAGGTCTGGCGATACGCTCAATAGATTCTTCGTTGGAACTACTCTTAAGACTATTAATATCACAAGATGCTTGCACCACTAGAGGAGATTTGCATTCAGACTTAGTAGCCACAACACTAGGTGGTTCACACCCAATTCCTTGGCATTGCAAATTGTTTGTACATTGTTCCTGTTGACTGAATACCTTAGGAGATAGTGGGAGTTGATCAATATGAAAGATATACTCACCACATCCCAGGTCTTTAAACTTGAACTTTTCTTTGTGCTCTCCTTGTTTTGATGTAGAAGCTCTCAAGGATTGTGGATCCACATATGCTGATGAAGGAATAGCTTCTCGATTGACTGGGATTGTTATTTCTTATCGAGGTCGCAGATTGTTGCAATATATGAATGGATTAGAATCACCATTAACTGTTATTTCAACTCCATTGTGTGGAAACTTGATACATCGATGATATGTAGAAGGGACTGCGCTCATCTCATGAATCCATGGACGTCCCAAGAGTATGTTGTATGTGAGATCTAGATCTAGGACTTGACAAACCACATCCTTCGTAACTGGCCCAACTCTGAGAGGTAAGGTGACTGTACCCTTGGATGAACGCTCTTCATCATCATATGCTTTGATAGTAATTTTGTTTGTAGAATTCATAACTTTATCAGAATATCCCAATTGTTTAATTGTGCTCAATGTACAAATGTTTAGACCTGCTCCTCCATCTATCAGGACTCGTTTTATTCGATGTTTGTGAATGAAGGCTTCAATGTGTAGTGGTGCATTATGTGGCTGACTTACGGAGGCGTCATCGGCTTCTGTGAATGTAAGAGTGTGGAATGGAAAGGTATCCCACCATGGCTTGAAACTGGTCCACGTTCAAATCAGTAGGAACGACAGTGTCTCTCAAGGTTTTGTCAAGAATAGCTTTATGTGCGGGGGATATACGCAAAAGTTCAAGGATGGAGATGAGCGTGGGTGTCTTCCCTAACTGTTCTACAAGGTCATACTCAGGTTTGGTTGATGAGGAAGCAGTGTTCTTGGTTGGAGCACCTTGCAAAGTGATTTTACCTCGGCGGGTTGTGACATTACATTCAGAGGTAGGTTCGGAAGAAGATCCAACACCTTTTAGGACAATCCTGGGTCTCCGAGTAGAATTCTCAGACGTTTTGTCCTTGATGATAATGGTAGAGACATAGTTGTCCATCAAGATGTGATTGATGGTTGAATCATAGTTATAAGATGCTCTGGTATAGTTGGTTTGGTCATCTGTGGCTTTAGCTTTTCCCTTGTCATTTTTTTGGAATGGTTTCTTAAACATCTCATGTTCTTGATTGGATGAGTGTCCCTCAATTTCAATGTCACCCCTATCAATGAGATCTTGTATGATGTTCCTCAGTCGATGACAATTTCCTATTTTATGACCCTTGCTCTTATGAAATTCACAATACTCATCATCATTCCACCAATTTGGTTTGACCTTTGGTTCATATGGAGGAAAATCTGGAACTGTGATTACCTTGTTTGCCACTAGCTTTTTGAAAACTGACTCAAGTGGTTCTCCCAAGGGAGTGTACTTCCTTCGTGATCTGGAAGTTGTTTGAGTATTCACTTGATTGTTTGTGGAACTTGATCCTGAAAAGATGAATTTGGGTTGCACTGTGTTGGCATCCACAACACCATCATTGACTGTGTTCTTGTTTTTGTTCCAAAATCTCGGCTTGTCTTTTCCCTTAAAGTCATCTTTGTTTTCCTTGAATATCTTAATGACTCCTTGTTCAATTAGGACCTTTTTCTATCGCTAATCCTTTTTCAATAACGTCTTTGAAGGTAGACAAACAAGATTTCCTTAAGTCATAACCAATCTCTTTGTTAACATTTTGGGTGAACATTTCTACCATTTGTTTTTGTGGAATTTCACAAGAGCATCTACTAGCTAGATTTCTCCATCTTTGTAAGAATGATGCAAAAGATTCTCCCTCTTTTTGCTTGGTGTTGCACAAAGTAGTGACTGATATGTCTGTCTCTATATTGTAGGAGAAATGTTGAATAAATGTCTCTGCTAAGTCACCCCATGACTTAATTCCAGGTGGAAGTTGGGAGAACCATTCCATAGCTTGATCGCCTAGGCTCTGTGGGAATAATCTCATCAAATATGTCTCTTCTGTTGCTACCTCAATGCAAGCTGTGAAAAACTATCTTATGTGTGCCTTAGGATCTCCTTTTCCTCTATACTTATCAAACTTAGGTGTCACAAAGTGTGTAGGAAATGGAGGCATTGGAATGCTCTTGTCAAATGGATAAGGACATATGTCTCTCATTGTGTATGCTAGCTTTGGTGTATTTATGTCCTCCATTTTCTTTTGTAAGTCCTTGATTTGTTGTTCCAAATTGTTCTTAGGTGGAGATCGACTTCTTGGACCATACCCTATGCTCGAGGCACCAATTGGAGGAGGAGCATGTTGCATATATGGATGATATTGATTATACACATGTTCATATGGAGGAGGTCTATAGTGATGCTGCATATATGGACCACTTGGTATAGATTCATGTTGAGGAACACCATATCTATTTTGTGCATGTATACCATATTCTATAGGCATGTCATGTTCTAATGTGTTGCCCCCAAATTTGACACGGGGTTTCCTTGTGTCCAAATTTTGAGCATGCCTTTGAATATCCAATTGCTTTGGTGGTTGATCCTTAGCATTGATATGTGATTGAGCATGTTTCTGTCCATAAGACTTCCATAATGGTCTGCGAAGGTGAGTATCATATGCTTCACCATGTGTATGTGGGATCTCTGGTTTTTGAAACAAAGATGATGGTGATTCAAGTACCATATGTGGTCCTCTATTGCCTCCACTATTAGGCCTTCTTTGATCCATGTTGGAGTGAGGTTGTTGCAAAGGTCGATTTTCCATTATTTGAGACATGTCAAAATCATGAGGTATCTTGGCTCCACTTTGTGCCATCATTTGTAAGAAGTATTGTCTATCCCTCCTCATTATTTTCTCAACCAATCGATTGAAACAGGGATCCATAATGGATTCTTCCACATCTGTTGAATGTACTGAAAAGTTGTCCATATCATCATTGTGTGTATCATTGTTGTTTGTAGTGTCCATGTTCTCAATATTAAGAATGTTTCTATAGGCATCCATGTCAGGTAATGTAGTATGATCAGAATTGAAAAAGATATCATTGTCATACTCATATGAAGTCATGTTTATGGACTCTTGAGCTTCTTTAGTTTCTCTCCTAGATTTTTGAGGACGGGTTTCAACCATGAACTAGGTATTGACCGAGATGTGTGAGACTAGATGAAAATGGAAAGAGTATGGAAGACTAAGAGTTGGATGGAATGTAAATTAATCTGAGGTGTACCTACAATGTCCAAAGTGTAAGACCAAGTATGTATGTAGTAGAGTAGGTGTGACTTCCAAAGAGAGGATAGTTTCTCTTGATGAGGTAAGTTGACCTTGACTCTAAGTAAGACCAAATGAGACCCAAAGGTGATAGACCTTGATGAGGGATCACTTAGAAAAATGTTGTTGTATGTAGTGTGTTGACAAAGTATGATGAGGACAAGCAAGTGACCTTTTGACTCAAGTTTAGACAAATGTGAATGTAATGTAAGGTGTAAAGCAATGATGGATTTTGTGAGACCCAAAGACAAGTTGAATGCTAGATGAAAACCTGGAGAAACAACCTAGGAAGCTCAAGAATTCTGAAACTGATTGCTCTTGTTTGCTGGACTGTAAAATTTTTCCAATTTGTGAAGTTGTTGGTTGTGACCAAATCTGAATGTTTGACTGTTTTTCATGACGAGGACACAATGTTGATGAGGACTCAATGTTTGCAAGTGTTTAGACTCAAATGACTCTAAGAAAAGTGTGTTGTTTGATGTACAAATGTTTTAAATACACTTGAAGACACAAAAGACACAATGTTTTGCTGTTTGGTCTTGAATGTTTAAAATAAGTCAAGCACAATTCTTATGGCTGGCCAAGACAATAGTTGTTGATCCCACATGGGGTTTTACCCTTGAGGCTACGCTATTCAGAGCAGATACTTAGATGCTTGACCTCACTGGCTCCACCCTCGGCACTCACTTCTCAGGTCAGCCAAGCATCAGTCCCCACGAAAACTCCCTGTGGCGAACTTTGTATCTCTACTAAGAACCGTATGTGTGTGGGCTGCTACCAGAGGTTCGACCTCCTGCCTCAACAACTAGAAGGATTTTGGCTTCTAAAACAAAAAGGTGCTGGTAAGGGCATCCGCTCGTGTGGCCATACATGTGGCACTTTCAGCCATGTAAATACATAAGGCTCCCAGCCGGCAGGGGTTACGCCCTACAACTGATCAAATAAATTTGATCAAATGGGTTTATGGGGAGACATAGTGTCGGTATGAACTAATCAGCACACGTTATCCATAGTTTTCACCATGAATACAGTTATTTATAGTGGTTCAGAAGAGGTGGGTTTTCCTCGCTACCACTTAGGTCATTCTCTTCTCACTAGTAGTCCTTCTGACCACACGGGAAGACAGGCCCTCTAAAGATTAAACAAAAAGAGCCTATTGCTCAAGACACAAAAGACAATGATTCAATTTTAATGCACCAATTGAAGTGTTTGCTAGTCTATGAAAACAAGGTACACAATAAAAATCCAAAAACCCTTGCCAAGGACCTGCAACAAAGATTTATTAGTAGTTTGGATTGTTTCAAATGATCACCCCTTCCTGCAAGCACACAAGTTAGGTAAATTTTAGATCCAAAAGACTTTGTGAAATAGGGGCCTTCAACAATGCGTTTTGTTGACCAATTAAAAGATCCGATTCATCATAAAAAAAAAACACCTATAAAATTTCAAGAGAACCATAAATGTAAGAAAATCCAAAAAATTTGCTAATTTGCTCCAAAAATTAATTTTTTATGAAAAATCATTAAAAAATTCATATAAAATGCAAAATCAATTCAAAAAATCTGAAATTTTTATTGGAGAGTCCTAATGGTCTTCCAAACCTGCACAAAAAATTTTCTGCAACAAATCCAAGCAGTTTGTGAGATATGAGTAAAATAATGCAAAACCCTAATTTTCAAAGATCTGATTTTTGAGGAATTATTTTGCATCAAATTTAAAATCACAAAGAATAGATCCTATGTATAATTCTGAGATATTTCCAAAAATATAAGAAAATCCGAAAAATTCGCTAATTTTCTCTCAAAATTAATTTTTTATGAAAATTCATAAAAAATTCATATAAATTGAACAAGTGATCCAAAAAATCTGAAATTTTTATTGAATCTTTCTAATAGTTTTCCTGACCTATACAAAAAATTTTATGTCAAAATTCAAAGTCGTTTGTGAGGTCTGATCAAAATAAGGAAAAACCCTAATTTTTAAAGATCCAATTTTCAGGGAAATATTTTGCATCAAAATTAAAATCACAAAGAATAGATCCTATGTATAATTCTGAGTGATTTCCAAAAATATAAGAAAATCCAAAAAAATCTCTCATTTGCTCTCAAAATTAATTTTTTATGAAAAATCATAAAAAAATTCATAGAAAATGAAAATGTACTCCAAAAATTCTGAATTTTGTATTGAGAGCTTCTGATACTTTCTTCAACCTGCAAAAAAAATTTGGTGCAAAATTTCCTATCCGTTTGTGAGATATGATCGAATCTCTCCAAGATCTTGATTTTGTGTCCAAAACCCTAGCTGCACAAGATTATTCTCCAAATTGTTTTTACAAAACAACAATATAGGGTTAGAAAAATCTGCAAAAAAAACATAGATCTAACAAAAATCCATGTCCCACGGGGCGTGCCAAAATGTTTATGGTGAAAATGGATAACAATAATAACAATATTGAAAGGCTAAATGAATTCAACCACAAAACCCTAGCCTAACAACAACAAAGATCCACCATAACATATGAAGATTACCTAAGACAATGCAAATCAAATGAAATCACAAAGATTATACCTTCACATGTCCAATAGGGTTTGGATCTCCATTCTTCCTATCTCCTTTGATCTTGCTTGATATATTTGCTCTCAGATTTTATATGCACAAGAGCTCAACAAAGAACGAAATGTGGTTGCTAGTAGGATCGTAGTGTAGTCAAGTGCATAAAAGATGATTAGAATGCATATAACGATTAGGGTTTGATAATGAAGGAAGCATCTCCTTATATAGAAGACACTATATGAAATGGAGGGATAAGATTGAGAGGTGTAAAAGGAGGTCGGCTATGATTAGAGGGTAGGTAAAAGAAATAATAAAATAATGAAAGGGGTAGGTAGTGTATGAATTAAGAGATGAATGACATGTGTCATGGGTAGAAAAGACTAATGAATTAATTAAATAAATAAAGATTTGTTTAATTAATAGAAGAAGTGGGATAATTAAATAAATAAGATATCTAATTAATTTAGGAAAAGGATAATTTAAATAAATAAATGTATTTATTTAAATGAGAAATAAGGCTAGAAGAGGATAAATGAATTAATTAAATAAATAAAGATTTATTTAATTAATAGAAGAATTAGGCTAAAATAATTAAATAAATAATGATATTTGTTTAATTAGACATGACAATTTTAGGTGTCTACAGTCATTAGATGAGTTATGCACTAATTCACTCTAATTGAGGTTTAAATTAGCAAATGTTAAGGCATGCCCTAGGATCATCATCAAAAGGTCAAGGATTGATAATGAATAATAACTAAATCATTAGATTCGTGTGTAAAAAGATATAATACATTCATTAAAGTTTGCATTGCATTTTATAAGAGCAATACTACGTGTTTTGTAATAAGGAACATGTAGACTTTTTGTAGTCGAGCAATGCGCAAATGTTTTGTAATAAGGAACATGTAGTCTTTTTGTAGTTGAGCAATGCGCAAAAATAGAAATGCCCCTATAGTCATGTAGACCATAGATCTACAACTCCAAGCATAATGAGAAATGAGGTGTCTACCAAAGTTGCAATATCAAATCCCTACTACTAGTAGATAGCTTCAACATTTAATTTTACTAATGTTGTTCTGTCATTCATTCATCTTAGTTATTGAACTTTTTTTATGATGAATGTAGAATTCTACTAAGGCTCTGTTTCTATTTTGCAGTTGTATCTTTTTAGCAAATAATCCTCTTCCTAATTACCAAGAATGAGTGACAAACTAGTCCTAGGCAATCAAAATAAAAAATCTTATAAATGTGATGAGAAAAATAATGGATCACATCAATAATTTTTCATTCATTGTTTAGTGTGTACTATGTTTTATATTATCTATAGTCTAATTCCTATAAGTTGATTATTCTTATGAATGAAGGAATGCATGCATGAAGCATCTATGAAGAAGTAATTATCCAAGTTTATATTGTGAGTGCACTTATCCAAGTTTGGGCCCACTTGAAGTAATGTGCCACACATGATTAGTTTCTACGATCATTGCAATTTAATATTTTTCAGCTTATATATAGATTCAATATTCTTGTAGCAACTAGCTAATCATGCACAACGTGTATGCTTTCAACTAGAAATGGTTGATTACCTTTTTGTCATTTATTCTTAGTTGTGATTGTAGAGATCACTGAGCAAAAACATTGGTTTGAGGGACCGTGTAAGATAGAGAACCATGGGACCAACCTTGGGAAGCTGAGTGATACTTCATTACTCCATAGCTTGCACCAAGAAGTCCTGTGTGTGTGAGCAAGGCTCCATAGAGCTCCATTTTTCACATATTGAGTTTTATCGACCCGCTTTTCTCGCATACAGTGATTATCATCACTAGAAATTATGGATTATAGTTTAAACAACATTGTCTTTGCTTTCTAGTCATTTGTTAGCTTGACAATGTTTTAATGAATTTCTATGATTTGAAAGTAGGACTAAAAAATTGAGCGTCTTTTAGTGTGCATACAACATAGGTGTCATCTTAAGTTTACAACGTGATGAGTGCCTTATCATAATACTTTTAATCATACTTTATGCTTAAACTTTTAATATTTTGTGAACTAATATGTCTGGCGACATACTTAAATGCATGCATATTTACTCGTTTCTGCTATTATATGATGCTTATTAGGAAGAATATTAGAAATTGTATCTTTTGGTTAAATGTTTTACTTTTTGCTTGTTTGTATGTATGGATGGTTTAATAATCAGAATAAGTGTCACTATGTTTTGTTTTATCTTCATAAATGCATTCTTGAATGTGTTTTAAGTTAACAAGCAAATGAAGCAAATAAGTTCAGATCATTTGCTACAAAGATGATGACAACTCTTGATCATTTCAGATAGAGAGATCCCCTTGATCTTCTCTACATCCATTCCATCAGTTGTCTTTTAGAACTTAACTTCTTTATGAAGCTATTTAATTTTATGTTAAATCTTCTTCAGTTTGGTTTTGTAATAGTTACTTTGTTTTAAGCGGGTATTTTTATTTTGAATTTGAATAAATAATATGTATAAATATTTCATAGGTTTCTGTAGAAGGTAGTAGGAAATAATTAGTAAGTTAGCCAATAGTAGAGTCTCATACTTTGCAATCAACAAGTTCATTTTACTTCCTTTTGGAAGTATATCTCAATGAAAATTTTAAGTTGATCAAATAATCTCTATGTTTAGGATCTCACCAGAGGAAGAGCAAGGCCCACTCGACCGAATGGAGGTGATCCTTGTGTTGTTTCACTTTCATTTTAGTTGTGTGCATTAAAATTGATTTCATTCTATTCAATTCACATGATGATGAGTTCCGAGTAAATAGGAATATGATTACAAAAGTTGTAATTATTCATTTTTCATCAAAATGTTATTTTGATAATTAAATGTTAAGAAATTCCAATTTCATAGGTTTGTTTAGATCCATTCAGTAAATGAATTTAAATTTTACAGTAGTTATTAAGATGATGAATTTGGAATTGAGACAAGAGCAGGAATGTTTGTCAGATGAATTCATGGAATTTAGTTGCTTTCATGTTTGTTGAATAAGATTTCATTTTTTGTAATCATAAGATAGATTTCATTTCTTGCAAGAGTAAAATAGGTTCATTTCTTAGCACTTAGTCTAAGATTTTAACTCATAGGAAGTTAGAAGTTATTTAAATTTTGATTAGATAATTTCATGGATAAATCTTAACTTTGTCATGTTCGAACCCTTGATATCAGATCTGAATCCTTCTTAAGATAGTTCGATTTTATTTATTTAGGTTCACAAAGTGCCTTTTAGTCTCAAAACTCAATTACAAGAAAGAGCTCCTGATAGAACATGATCAAACCCAATTCACTGTTTTACAGTGCAAAACCCCCCCAAAAATGAATATCTCCTTATTACGGACAACTTTTAGACACACCCTAGTTCGATATTGAAAAGAATTTAAATGGTGTAAGTTGTGACATCAATGACCTTGCCCATTATTTTTGGTGTCATTGTCAAGGACTAAAAGATCTTGCTATTGAAGTTAGAGCTTTAGTATTGATAAGAAAAATTCAAACAATTGATGAGAAGATCTAGAAATTTGGAAGATTTCTTCCAAGGCGTTATAATCTTGATCAACTATAGGAAGAACAACAAAATGAGTTAGAAGAACAAGTTGAACAATTCGAACAACAACAACAACACAAAATGGGTGATCGAGTGGAAGATGAAAATCCCCCAATTAATAAGACATTCTCATATCCTATTAATTTAAATGTGAGGGATTATGAACCTCTTATGAAAAAAAATTCACCCTCAATATTACCAACTTTTAAAGGAAAAACTTCTAAAGACCCTAGCTAGTTTCTCTTTGAGTTTAAAGTCATGTTTCAGACTTATGACTATACATCTGATAATCAAAAGTTGAAGTTATTTCCTTCTACTTTAAAGGAATTAGCATTAAGATGGTTTATGGGTTTACGAGCTGGTTCTATCTCAACATGACTTGAAATGGAGATGGTATTCTTGGATAAATACCAAGAATATTGTTGAGTTAGAGATAGGAAAGATGAATTGTTTCGAATGAAGCAATCAGAAGGTGAGAGTTTGGAGGATTATGCTAATAGATTTATGTTTGTATACAAAAGATGTGATGAAGGACTCAATGATGACATTAGTCAAACAATTTTATTACGAGGAATTGATGATGAATCAAAGGAATCCTTGAATTTAATGAAAAAGGGTGATATTAATAAAATTACTTTAAAGGAAATTATTAATATTTGCAAAAATTACTCTCGGACCAGAGTGGGGACTAGAGATTATAGAATAAATAAAGCTTTAGGGCCTGATGTATCATAAGTAATGGAAGAGTTGACAAACCTAAAAATTGATATAGTCTTCCATCTTAATACTCAAGTAGATAAGAAGAGCACTGAACCTTTAGCCATCTACTGTTCAAAGTGTAGAGGAAAACACTCTTAAGGGAATGTCCATTAAATCAAGTTGACCTTTGTGAACTTTGTGAAAAGAATCTCGCAACAATCTCTTGCAATCTCTTACTAGAGATTAAGAATAATTCAAGGAAACCTCCAATAATTGAGGAAGAGCTTAACTATGTTGGTCAAAGATTTCAGAATACAGGATTTAACGCATATTTAGGATAATATAGTCCTAGGAATAATTGGAATTCTAATCAATGGACCCCTCCTTTTGAAATGCAACCACCTCCTACATCTTGGGGACCTCCAGAGTGGGTTAGTCCATAATAGAAACAACAACAATGGAACCAATCATGGCAGCAAAATCAACCACAATGGTAGCAGAATCAACCACAGTGGCAGCATAATCAATAGTCATGGCAACAAAATCAATCTCAATTTCAATCATGGCAAAATAAAGGGCCAAAGAGACCTTGGGGACAACCTCAACCGCTTATCACTAGTCCAAATACTGCTAATGATCAGGTGAATCAACCTTAGATTCTAGCACGACTAGTACCAAATCCTAAGAATAACCGTCCTCAACAGAAATTTAATGTTGATATCAATCCCCCTGGTTTGAATGTGATAGAAGTTAATGATATTCAATCAAGGAACCGTAATGTTCCTTCAAAATATGATACCAAGGAGGAGGAAAATAGAAAAGAAATGAAGGAATAAGATCATGATTTTGGTAAAGGAAAGGAAATGACTAGTGAAGCCCCATATCCAGAATGTTTGGAAACACCACAGAAAGCTCTTGATTCCTCCTGACCTGATCATATCAATATGGTAGAGTCTCCACTTCTTCGGGATAACATAGAAATCCCTTTGTTACAAGCTATCAAGGATATCCTAGAAATAAATCAACTTATTAAGTCACTCATTGTAAAGACACTCGGAAGGAAATGTAAATTTCCACCCACAATACAAGTAGGAACCAAACTTACTGATGTGTTGTCAGGAAGGTTACTTCCTCAAAAATATAGTGATCTTGGAAGTCTTGTGATTGCTTTTAGCATAAGAGGATTTGAAATACCTAATGTGTTAATTGATTTAGTAGTAGCCATAAGTGTTGTCATTGCAGCTATGACAGAGATGTTAGGAATGATTAAAGTTCAACCAACAACAACCGTATTTCAATTAGCAAATTAGTCTACTGCTAAACCTAAAGGTGCTCTAGAAGATGTCACGACTACTATTAACACTTGGGATTATCCAGTAGATTTTTTGATATTTAAAGCTAGGAAAAATGCATCAGGATATCCAATCATACTAGGAAGACTTTGGTTAGCAACTGCAGAAACACTAATAGATTATGGTAATGTGACCATTTACAATGGTTAGAAACATAAAGAATTGACACTTTACCCCCCAGCTAAACCAACAATTCATTCCAACACTCAACAATATATTGATGATGATATGGATTCAAAAGGGGATGGAGTTGTTGAATTAGCCATGATCACTTTTTTTGAATATGTTGAAGAGTAAGAGGAATGTGTAGATCGAGGAGAAAAATTGGATAGTGATAACAGACTCTATGAAGAAATTGAGGAAAATTATTTTTCAAAAGAAAGTTAAAAGGGGAAGTCGCAATGAAACCCTACATCATGATAATCCACATCCTTGTCCTCTTAATACACTCAATGGAGATCCAGCTAAAGGGAAAAATTATACGAAAGTAATTTTAATTTCAGTAGACAAACCTCTCTTCATTATTCATCTTTTCCTTTAACACAAGAAGAGAAGTTAAAACCTGCTTTGGAAAAACACATAGAAGCATTTGCTTCAGAATATAAGGATATGAGAGGGATACATCCTTCAATCTGTACACATTACGTCTACACTGAAGATGTCAAGCCTATGAGACAAGGACAAAGATGAATCAACCCAACTTTGAGAGATTTTGTCAAAACTGAAATAGAAAAATTACAGCAAGTAGGGTTTATCTATCCAATTTATGATAGTCAATGGTTTCACCATTGGTAATTGTGCCTAATAAAAATGGAAAGTGGTGTATTGGTGTTGATTATAGGGAGTTGAATAAGGCCACTAAAAAGGATTATTTTCCTTTACCCTTTATTGATTAGGTTCTTGATAAACTAGCTGACAGTAATTATTTCTCCTTCCTGGATGGTTTTAGTAGTTACAATCAAATATGAAAGGCTCTTGAGGATCAGAATAAAATAACATATACATGTCCCTGGAAAAAAATTGCATACAAAGTTCTTCCATTTGGGCTTTGTAATGCACCTACTACTTTTCAAAGAGTTGTTTTAGCCACTTTTTATGACTTAACTACTTCATGTGTAGAGGTATATATGGATGATTTTACGATTCATGGAAAAACATATGATGAGGCACTAGAAAGTTTGAATAAAGTGTTGTAGAGATGCAAAGATCATAGGTTATCGATCAATCATGAAAAAATTTATCTTATGGTGATGGAAGGGATTGTTTTAGGACACCATATCTCTAAAGAAGGCATTAAAGTTGATCCAAAGAAGGTGGAAGTCATCCAACAAATTAAGGTTCGAAAAACTCAAACTGATGTTAGAAGTTTTCTTGGACATACAAGTTATTACAGAAAATTCATTGAGGGGTTAAGTAGAATTGTTGAACCATTGTTTACATTACTTGAGAAAGACTCAAAATTTATGTGGACCAAAAATTGTCAAGAATCATTTGAAACTATAAAACATGCCTTGACTACCTCACCTATAATCAAGGGACCTGTTTGGGGAGAACCATTCCATATACATGCGGATGCATCTAATTTTGCTATTGGAGCAATCTCAGGATAGAAGGATGAGAATGGAGTGATGCATGCTATATTAACATCAGTAAGAATTCGAGTCTAGCATAGAGAAATTATACAACAACTGAAAAGGAATTTTTAGTTGTTGTGTATGCAATAAAGAAATTTAAACATTATATTACTGGTTATAAAGTATTTATCCACATGGATCATGTAGCCATTCATGATTTAATGAATAAAGTTGTTGTAGGTAGTAGAATAATAAGATAGTTATTACTTCTACAAAAATTTGATATAACCATTGTAAATAAACCAAGTAAGGATAATGTTGTAGCTGATTTTCTCTTAAGGATGGTTTTGTAGAGAAATAATGAACCAATGAATGATGCTTTTCCAGATGAACTCTTATTTGCTATTTCGGTACAATCACCTTGGTTTGCTAATATTGCAAATTGTCTTGTAATAGGGAAGTGCCCAAATCATTTCAATCCTAAGCAAAATAAAAGATTAATTCGTGAAAGTTCTAGATTTCAATGGATTGATGGTCTTTTGTTTAAAATGTGCCCTAGTCATGTTCTTCATAGGTGTGTACAAGAAATTGATGTTTATGACATTATACATGCATGTCATAATGAGCCAAAAGGAGGAGATTATATAGTGATCAGAACAGTCCATAAGATCCTAGGAGTAGGCTACTTTTGGCCTTCCATGACTAAAGATGTTTCATTTTATGTGAAACATTGTGATGAATGCCAGTGCATGGGGAGACCAATTGCAACAATGGAGATGCCTCTTCAACCATAGATAGTTCTTGAGTCATTTGAGAAGTGGGGAATTGACTTTGTAGGACCTATAGATCCTCCTTCCAAGGGACATCAATACATCTTGGTCTACACATATTATGTTACAAAATGGGCTGAAGTGAAATCATTATCAATGCCCAAAGAAGACAAGGTTGTTGAATTTTTGTACAAACAAATTCTTCAAAGATTTTGTGCTCCAAGGGAGATAGTATCTTATTAGGGACCACAGTTCATGTCTACCATGATAGAGGCTTTCATTCACAAATATAATATGACAGATCGGAAGTCTTCACCATATCATCCACAAGCTAACAGTCAAGTGGAGGTAAGTAATAGAGAATTAGAAAACATCATAACAAAGACCGTTTCTCTAAGGAAATCAGATTGGTTAAATAGATTAGATGAAGCAGTATGGGCTTATATCACAACATGGAAAACTCATGTCATGTCAATTGAGTTTGAATTAAGGATGTTGAGAACAACATGGGAAGTTGGAATCGATCTATCCAAAGCAGAAAAGGCCAGAATTTTGCAGTTAAATAGATTAGATGAAATGAGAATGGAAACTTTGCAACATATACAGATAATTTAGAATCAGAGGAAGATATGACATGACAAAAATATTGTCTCCAGATAGTTCAAAAAGGGAGATTGGGCACTATTATTTGATTCTTGGTTCCAGGAATTCAAAGGAAAATTTCGCACAAGATGGTTGGGACCATATTAAATCAATCAAGTTTATGATAACGATGCAATTAGATTAGTGCCTATTGATGGTGAGAAAAAGATCATGCTGGTTAATGGTCATTGATTAAAGTTGTATCATAAACTAGCATCTAAAGAAGAATTCCTTCCAAAACTACAGTCTAGAATAGAACAATTCATCATGGAGGAAATCACTTACGTGGTGAAATTCAGTACTGAATGATTCCAACAAGAAGACACCAAAAGAAAAGAAAAAAAAATGAAAAAAAATGAAGATGACTGAAAACTAGAAATGGTAGTCTACCTCAGGGGTGAATTGAAAACCAGAAATGGCGATTCATACATTTGGGAAAAAGTTAAAAACCAGGAATGACGGCTTTTTCTAGATCAACTAAAATTTGCTCCTGATGACTCTTGATGGCTTTCAAGAATCTAGAAATAAGTCTTTTACCAGATTAGTGTTCCTCTTGCTCTTGATAGTATCTAATGCAAAATTTTTTGAAGATTGTTTCACTATTTAATGTTTACTTGGTCCATGCAGAAAGAGCTCTGAGTAACTCTTGATCAACTTGTCAGTTTTATTATTGATAAGTTGATATTTATGCTCCTGATGGCTCCTAGTCAGTATGTCACTTTTTCTTAGTAGCAAAATGATCAATCTCGCATGATGACTCTTGACCAATATACATTGAATAATTAGAAGGTAAACATTTATCATAGGTATTATTTTCAAAATACTATTTTCTAATTTGTGGATATAAAGTAAAAATGATAACTTCTGTTCGTATAAAGTTCCATCAGCTTATTAATAACATTATTATTATAAGTTAACAAGTATTAAATGGAGAGATAAGGGATGAATTGGATTGACATCATTTGTCATTTCAAATTCTGAAAAATAATGATTGCGGTGATCAACACACATACTAAAGCCATCGCCAACTCAACAAATCCTGAAGCAAAGTACAACATAATGACAAGCAGATCGTGCAGATTTAGTATGAAGTTAATGAAAAATGTGTGTGTAATTAATGATCACCCTAGACATAAATTTTATCTTTGCATGAAAGATTTTTCATTCCCTGTTTTGAGTTTAATTTGCAAATTTGAAAGCAAAATTTTTGGAGTAAGAAGTGTATGTTGTATTTGTGGTATCAACCTGCAAGAGGAGAAAAAAATTCAAACACACACATGAAACATTGCATTAGAGGTTAGAAATAAAAATAAAACAAAGTTAAAGGAATCTAAACTCTTTAAAATTGTTCCATGTTCCTCTATCTCCAAGGATCTTCAAGATTCAAGGTGGCTCTTAGCTTGAAAGAGCACTTGATTCTTTAAGATGACAATCTTGTAGACGTATAAAAATGACCATATTCCTAAATGAATATCTTATGTTCATTTCTTTATTTAATTAAATCCAATTTAATTTAATTGCTCACATTCCTCTATTTAATTAAGTAAATTACTCTATTTATTTAAATTAAATTCACCAGACCTCTTTTACCATTTAATAGGATAAATCATTTTATTCAATTAAATCCCCTATCCACTTTTTAATTAAATTCAAATTTAATTAAATAGTTTATCCTAAATTGAAATAAATCTAATTTATTTAATTTCCCCAATTGCAACCAAATTGAATTAAATTCATTTTATTCAATTAAATCCTATTATCCCTCCATCCACTTGCAAAATCCTACATCTCCCACTTGCTTCCTAAACCTTATTCCTAACCCCCCTTCTAGACTCTTCTAATCGTTTCCAATTAGCCTAACCCATCTCCTAAACTTTGTCACATCCCTAAGCAAGGGGAAGTCACTTCTCAAACCCTCAAAGTCTTCGAAAACCCTTAAAGGCTTCAACCACTTAACTTTGAAAGTCTCCCAAACCATTAATGGTTAACTCAACCTCCATGTAACCCAAGGGTCTCATCAAGCATTTATTGCTTTGACCACGGTTATCCTTAATCCTTTGCACAAGAGTTTATCCTTTGGATAAAACCTTTATCCATTGGATAACCCTAACCCAACCTTAACTTAACCATAACCCTTACCCCCTAAGATAACCATGAGGTCTTCTCAAGCATTTAATGCTTCTTACATCTCCTCTCAACCAACCCTATGTTGCCAATTGTCACCATTTCATTGGTGAAAATTGTGAACATGGATTGAGCAACTTTCAAACTCAACCCTTGATTACCTCTTTCAGTCCTGGCCATTCATTGCCCTATTTTTGCTATAAATAGAGCTCTCATTCCTCCATTTTCATCATCCAAGTCTTTAGCATCATACTTATACTAAAATCCATCCAAGCTTTAATATATCATTTGTGCTCATCATTTAGCCTCTCTTTTCAATAGGAATTAATCTAAATATGCATGTTTAGAGTATTTTCCTTATCATTTAGCTTAATCATAGACTAGTATATCATGCTAGATAGTCTTGCTACTAATCTTGTCATCTTATAATCTATTTTATTGCATTCATAGGATCATGCATAGCTTAGGATGCATTTCATCTTAAAATCAACCAAAGCATCTCTTGTTCTTGCATTTGTCATCCCTAAACCACTTTGCTCAGTGATCTGAGAGCAAAGAAATTGGTTTGAGGGACCTTGTGAGATAGAGAACCATGGAACCAACCTTGGGAAGCTGAGCCATACTTCATGACTCCATAGCTTGCACCAAGAAGTCCTGTGGGTGTGTGAGCAAGGCTCCTTAGGCTTCGTTTTTCACATTTCAAGTTCTATCGAACCGCTTTTCCCGCACATATTTATGGCGCCCACCGTGGGGCATGACCCCATTTATCAAATCGGTTTTTGAATTTAACCCTTTTTGCAGGTACGCGGGAAACAAGAATCAGCGTGTGGGAAGCATTCCCTAGCATCTGGTTAACAGCCTAGCGCATCCCGCTTACTGTTCAGCGCGTCGGGTCCATCTTGTAGCACGTAAGGTCTTTACTATAGCGCATCATCCCACTAATATTTTCCTGTAGGTCTTGACACGGGAGAAAAACAGAGCAACGCATCCGGAAATCAACTTAATGCATCTTGAGAATAGCCTAGCGCATCACTGTCATCTTGTAGCGCATCACTTCCATATTGTAGCACATACAGTTGGTTCTGTAGCGCATCACAGACCAAGACAAAATCAAAATTTGTAACCAAAACAAAACTTAGACTTGTAGAAATCCACAAGATCTAAAAATGTTTCTAATAGTTTGAGTGACTTTTGCAGGGTTTTAACATTTTCTTGCAAGGGGAGCTTAGATTTTATTGACAAAATTGCAAAGAATTTTATTTTTTACTAACTTAGTTAAGTTAGTTAAAGCTTGGGATTCTTTTACTTTTGTTTGGATAAAATTGAACTCACTTTATTTTTGGGCTATAAAAAGAACCCACAATCAAAAAATTTCTTGCTTTCATAGGAGAAAAACTTTATTTTTGGGCTATAAAAAGAACCACAATAAAAAAATTTCTTGCTTTCATAGGAGAAAAACTTTATTTTGGGCTATAAAAAGAACAAAACAAACTTTTCTTTTTGCAAAAGTAGCTTTAAAAAGAACCTCACCATCCTTTGGTGTATAAAAGGATTCATTTTAAATTTTTGCAAGGAAAAGAACCACACTTAAAAGTTTTTGTTTACAATCAAAAAGGAAAGTTTTTCCCCTTTTCCGATTTTCTTTTGTGGACCAAATCGAAGTTTTGCTTTGTTGACCAGGTTTTTTTGCTAGATTAGATAATCATTGCTTTAAGAAAATAAAAAGAACACCATGTTTTGTGGGGCAACATCTTCATATAGATCTTAGAAAATCATTGACTTGAAAGGTAAAAAGAACTTTGTTTGCTTTGTCTCGAAAGTGGAAGGTATATGCTCTCCCTTTAACTGGGTGACCAAAAAGCCAAACCACTCTTATGCTTTCGGTATTTCAAGTAATAAAAACCTTTAGCGGGCCTACCTTCCCGAGGGGTTGAAAAACTCTTAAAGCCATTCATGGTCGATGTGAAGGGAACAACCTAAGTGGGAAATGACTTTGACGCCAAGTGTTCCAACCCACTATAATCAAAAGTGGAAAGTGATGAAAGTCCTTTTCAACGGTTGTGTGCAACGATTAGCCTTCCCTCAGTATCCTTGAGATACGTAAAACCTTTGTTCTAAAGGTTGGGAAGCCTCCTGAAGGAGTTTATCATTGACAGCCGAACATGAAGCCTGATTATGAACCTTAGAAGTAGAAACCTTGAGTCGAGTCAGTAACCAGACATTTGTAATATCATAGTGCAAGGGTGGGGAAGAATCTGCCCCCAAGATCACTCACCATATATCTCCCAAGATAACTACTCAATTGTGAAGCAATTCACTTTGGGTTAATTTCTGGCAAAAGACAAAAAAACAGGCGCCCCCTAGGGGGTGACACGACTGTTTGAGCTGACGGAGTATCAAGACTAGTGAGCTATGGTATTATTTATGACCCTTGAATAAAGAGTCTTTCTAAAGTGTATTATTTGTATCCAAACCTGTTAAAATATTGGGGATTTGAACACATCCTTGCAGAACATACACTTATTGTTAGATAAGCAAAATGGTTGTCTCTTTGGTGCTGTGTTTGCATTTATTACTTCAGAAAATCATCTATCAGTACTGAAAAACTCAAAACAAATTTCAAAAATTGCAACAACCAAACAAAAGAAAATATCAAGGCAGTCTAGCGCGTGAGAGCAACTTCTTAGCACATGTGATACATCTTTAGGGCATCAAACCTTCACTTTAGCGCGTCCAGTTTTAACAGTAGCGCTTTACCAAAATTTAGAAAGAACGTTAAATAGTTAGCGTGTCCGAAAAATAGTCTAGCGTGTCAAAGCATTAGCTTAGCGCGTGGGAGTCAATCTCTAGCGCATCAGGTTTATCAGTTAGCGCGTGGAAGGCCCATACTAGCGCATGATCTTTTAAGCAAAAATAGAAAACAAATTTTAACAGTCTTAACCAATTAGCGCGTAGACCGGGGCAGCCTAGCGTGTGGGGTCTTTTCCCTAGCGCATCAAGAAATTTCTGTAGCGCATTCGGTCTTTGTTTTAGCGCGTGATCAAACCCAGAAAAACAGGGGGCAAAACTATAGGAGTTGAGAAAATACAACACCACAGGAGCCCAAATAATCTCTACAAGCTAAAAAACCTGTTACAAGGAGAAGCAATGAAGCAAATCACAGAAGGAAAGAATACATAAGAAAAATATGCTCCAAAAGATGAGAGCTCAATAATCTCCAAAATGTATTGTCAATAATAATCCTTCTTCATACAATGAAAAGAAAGAACTCAACCTTTAATAGGTCAAGAAACCCTAAAGGGAAAACCTAGGTTTGCACATAATAATTAATTGAAATAATTAATTATATGCACCTAAAGTTAGCTTAAGTGTAAAAGAGATAAAAAGAACTTAAATAATTAAACAAATATTGTTTAATTAATCAAGTAAATACCCGAATACTCTAACACCCCCCCTTAAGATAGACTTAGGGAGAAGCTAAAAAGTAGAACAACTACTGAAAGCAATAAAGATGGGTCCCGGCAACAAGGCTTGATCAGGTACCCAAATACAATGAAATCTCTATGAACTGGAGAAATAGAGAAAACCACGTGGGAACAAAGCTCTACTCCAAAAAAAGATGAAAAAGAATATCATTGAAGCATGAAGAACCTGCAAACTTTGTCGAAGAATAACTGCCAATCTGAAGAACCTCCATTGAAATAGAACATGACCAGGTAGAGAAGACTGTAATCTGCATGAGTGCCCTCAAATGACATTACTCGAATCAGGAGGCAAACAAGCCAAAAACAACTGAAATCGAAGATATAGATGGCATGAGAAACCAAAGCCTAAAGAGCTAATCAATCGAACCACGGAAGCAGTAGAACCAACAGGATAAACCTCCCCATAATGTGGAAGTGGGAGAGGGACAGGAACACTGAAAAGGACAGCCAAAAAAAACTGCATGACGAAGAACCAAGAACATCAAAGGTGCTGAGACACATCATCATGAGGCGAATGTCATGGAAGGAACACTCACTGGACAAAGGAAGATGGCAAACAACAGGCAAACATCAACCCCCTCATGGCACTTGATCAATAGTGCATGTACAACAAGACACAAGATATGCAAGATTCCAAGTAAACAATGCATGATGACACTTTATCTCAGTGCGTTTGCATAAATATAAGCTACAATGATAAGAAGACTGGAAATAGAAACGTGAACCAAAATAGAGACACCCTACTCAGAGAAGAGATCCCAGGACCTAAAACAACCACGATATCCACCAGAGTGCTGAAAAGCAAAAAACTAAATAAAATATGTATAGAGCAAAATCTAGAAATAAAACTCAGATGGCTAGAAAGTACACAACACACGCTTTCCAAAAATATAAAATTTTCGAAAAACGGAGGTCAAATGCTCATTCTATGGCTCCCAGAGTGCAAAAACTAGACCTCACTTTGACTGGAAAAAAAACACAGTCAAACAACAAAATTGGAAAAAATTACCAACACCATGAGGTCAGCCTCGAAACCATCTTTTTGATGCCTATTCGTTTTCAAAAAAATGACTCCGTATGCCCAAGATAGGGCGAAAAAACCAAACCCCCCCTGAAAAAGGCCAAAAAAGGAGGTCTGGTGGCTCTTTGGTGGTCCGGTGGCCAATGGGTGGTGGTTGGGTGGCGCCCTGGTGGCTGGGTGGTGGTCGGCCGGAAAAAGGGGTGGTTCCGGGCGATGGCGACCGGGGCTGAGCGTGGCCGGGGAGCTGAGTGGCGCGGGGAGCGGAGGGCGTTGCGGGTGGCGGCTGGAGGCGGGGAGGCAAGTCGGGGGCTGGGAGTTGCAGCAGCGGCCGCAGGGAGGCAAGCGCGGGCGGTGGGCTGAGTGGCGGGGGCCAGGGACTAGCAGGAGGTCGAAGGCCGGTAAGGGGCCGGACTGACATGTCTGATCACCGTACGGCGACCATACTGTCAGTCCGGTACCCTGCGAAAATATACAAACCCCCCCCCCCCAGAAAAAAAATTGTTTTCACCTTCTTTGTGATTTTTTTTTAACAAAAAATCAAATTTCGGCCTGCATGTCATAAAAAGGCAAAAAAAAATATTTGAAATTTTTTCTCGAACTGCGTGCCAAGGTCGTACGCCCTAGATCTGAGAAAAAATACTCCCAGAGGCTCAGGAACCAAAATAGGTCAAATTTTATATGACCATAGGGGTTTTTGGGCCTTCTGAGCACGATGGTGAGGTCCATTTAGGCTCAAAGTGCTCAGAAAAAAGGTCAAACCCTAGGTACACAAAAAAAAATTCTTGAAACCCCAGATCTGCTTCCAATGCAAAAATTCTCAAAACAAGAACAGGTAGCTGCAGATCTGAAGCTCTAATACCATGTAGGAGTTGAGAAAATAGAACACCACAGGAGCCCAAATAATCTCTGCAAGCTAAAAAACCTGTTACAAGGAGAAGTAATGAAGCAAATCACAGAAGGAAAGAATACATAGGAAAAATATGCTCCAAAAGATGAGAGCTCAATAATCTCCAAAATGTATTGTCAATAATAATCCTTCTTCATACAATGAAAATAAAGAACTCAACTTTTAATAGGTTAAGAAACCCTCAAAGGGAAAACCTAGGTTTGCACATAATAATTAATTATATGCACCTAAAGTTAGCTTAAGTGTAAAAGTGATAAATGGAACTTAAATAATTAAACAAATATTGTTTAATTAATCAAGTAAATACCTGAATACTCTAACAAAAATTGTGGAAAATTTTGAAAAATTTAGAAAACATTTTTGGAAACATCCTTTCATCAGCTTCATTTTCGTCAAACCAGAGTATCAAAAATAGAGCTTTAAAAACTATTTCTTGAGCAAATTTCGTGTCAAAACAAAAGTTGTCCAAAATCCAAAACTGGTTGCACGATAAACATATCTATCCTATCAAAATCAGGAAACATCATCGCAAGTGACGAATAGGTCTTTTATTATCTCACGAATTATATCTCAAAAACACTTGTTCAAAATCTCAGGTTGTCAAATCAAGTTTCCATATCGGGAGACTTTATCCATATCATTTGACACGCTTTGTCATGAGGGGGCATCTAAACCTTCACTTTGATAAAGTAAAACTTGAGTTTTCAAAACAAGATCAAATAAATTCAAAACAATTCAAAGGAAACCATTAATCACTTAGGCATGACTAATCCCCATATTCTGAGAAGAAAGCACATTTATCGTAACACCACGTTGAAGAAACAACAACCAAGTTTTTCCAAATTTGTCAAAAGAAATAAATTTTTATAAATCAATCATCAACTCTTCAAATCTCATCGAACATTCCTTCATCACGTCAAACTTTATATCCAGAACAAATCCAACGAATTTGACAAGGAGCCTTTGAAGACTAGGGCATATTGTCAAAAATCCACATTCAGTCAAATCATAAACTGTGGAGGAAAGATCAATCCGACATTCTTTCCTGACGAGTGCATCACTTACAACACACCCCGATTTGAACCACCAACCCCGAGCAACATATCGAAGAGGATTTTGTCCCCTTTATCATAGAAAACTTCTACTAAAATGCCCGTTACTCGCTCTCAACAAAAAAAAACAAAGCGAGGCACAAGCAGAATCCAGTATGAATCGGAGGTTATCAAATCCTTTTGAAGGTCCACACCTAGAGGATACTGAAATTTCTGAGGAACTTCTTCAGGAATGCCAAGAAAGTGCTTCGTTCCAAAAACTTGTGGAAAGAATCATAGAAAATGACAAGGAAAAGTACCTACTCATGCTAACAAGCAAAGGGGTTAAACTCCTTGAAGACTTTGACACAGACATGTTTAGAACAAGATCTCAACATTACGAATATCAAGAACGACAACGAGAAGGGGAAGCATGCGACCTTGAACAAGATATTCCTGAACAAAACATACCAGAACAACATACACCAGGGCAAAACATCCCTGAGCAACACATCCCCGAGCAAAACATACCGTTCCACACACCATTTCAACCTAGGATTAATGCAAGGGAAGGACTCTTCCCTCGACAAAACAATGCGCCTTTGGTTGCCCTTACTCAACAAATGCAAATGTTACAAAGACAAATGCAAGATATTCAAAAAGGGACCATAGTACGGTATTCACTAAATGAAATTTGTCCTTATCCATTTGACAAAAGATTGCACATGATCCCTTTTCCTCTGAATTCAGACATACCTAAATTTGACAAGTACGATGGGAAAAATGATCCCCGTGATCACGTTAGAGAATTCTGTACCATGAGCCTTGAATTCGCTCGTGATGACACCTATCTAATGAGGTTATTCCCAAGAAGTTTGGGAGGACAAACAATGGAATGGTTATCCAAAATCACACCTCCTGTCAGATCATTTGACGAACTAGTCAACAAATTCATCACTCAGTATTCCTATAACATTCAACATGCTATAACCATGCTAGACTTCTGTAACACCAAACAGAAAAACAATGAAACATTCATGGTATTCCTTTAACATTTGCGACATATGGTTTCACGATATCCTCGAGATATTCCTGAAAAAGAGAAAATGGAAATTTTCATTGACAACTTGAATGGTGAGATGAGTTCCAAGCTCAAACTCCAATGCATACCGTCTTTCGCTAAACTGATTGAAAACGACATTCAAGTAGAAGAAGCATGTGTCAAGAAATGAATGCTCAAATTCTTCAAAGAAGGAATATGTTCATCAAACTACAATAACCAAAATAACAACAATTTAGACAAATCTAGATTCTGGACTTGAAACAAAAACAATGGAAACGAAGGAGGCAATGAATCACATGATCCAAAATCTAAACAGCCAGTGCTCATATTATTAGGAAATCCTCAAGCTATAAAGAACCCCAAAGGTGCTAACCTGGACGCTAACACATACACACCGAATACCAATCAAGGTCAACCCAACACAAACAACACCAACAATACTCAAAACAATACCACAAATCGGGGACCTAATAACAATTCACGAGATGAAACCCACAATTTCCAAAAACGTGTCTACACACCATTGGGACAATCACTGGAGTCAACATTCAGAGAACTCTTGACAAACAAGATTATCTCTTTGCCCGCAATCAGCAACTATGAACCACAAATCAAACCACCTTGGTGGAATGACTCACATTTTTGTGATTTTCATCACAACAAAGGTCATCAAACAAATGATTGCATGAGATTGAAAAACATTGTTCAAGATGTGATTGATAGAGGTGATTTAACAGTGGATGGTCTCAAGACAAATGGTGACCATGGAGCCTTTAAAAATCCTCTTCCAAACTACAACAAAGATGGAGCTTCCACTTCAAACGATGCTCATGGGGCTCATATGAATCATATCTACAATAACACCATCAATCACATATCAGCTGTAGACAATCATGTAAATGGCATCACAATCCGAGACTAGCATAATCATGAATCTGTCAATGCAACAACCAGAGCTCAGAAATATGTCTTGAAAGGACATACGTCAACAACAAGTGCTATACCCAAACTTCAATATGATCTAGTCAGCCAACTGTGAAAAACTCCTGCTCAAATATCTATACTAGAGTTGTTGAAACTTTCGCCAAAACACAAAGACATATTGGAACAAGCGATGTTGGAAACCAATGTACCTCAAGATCTGGATGCTGACAAATTCCAAGCCATGGTCGCTCATATGACAGGGCCTCATAATCTCACCTTCTCAAAGCATGATAATACTTCCTTAAGTCATCCACATAACACTCCTCTCCATATTGAAGTCATTGTCTATAAACACCGAGTAAAACGAGTATTGATAGATGGAAGAGCTGGACTTAATATATGTACCTTAAAACTTATCTGTGCATTAGGCTTCTCAAAGGAGTCTATTGATCCACGCAAAAAAATTACTATAAAGGCATATGATGATGAGGAAAGATCCTCTAAAGGGACAGTATTGTTACCAATTCAAGTTGGCCCCATACAAAGAGATACTACGTGTCAGGTCTTAGACATAGACCTCACATACAATATTTTATTAGGTCGACCCTAGATACATGAAATGCAAGCAATGCCTTCTACGTATCACCAGTGTGTCAAATTTCCCTATAATGGACAAGAGGTCTCTATATTTGCTGATCACAATCCATTTCAACATTGTAATGCAATGGGGGCAACCTAGGACAGTTTGGTTCCCCATAATAGGGAAAAACAAAAATCCTCAACATCAGATCTACAACAGGCAAAGTCTGAATCATTACCTGGAGATTTCAAGCAGAAAATGCAAATCAGAGAACAAGGCATGGGGGAATACTCTTTGGAACCCATGTGTTTGGCTAACTTACCAACATCACCCAGATCTCATGGATTAGCTACAACATCAACACATTAGGTAACTTAGCCCATCACCAAATTTGATGGTACCTTCATCCAACTCGGCACTCTAGCACATGAATCAGAGGAAAAGGACATCCTTAGATAGTTATACAAAGATGAGGAAGAAGATAATAGAGCAGTTGCTCTGGAAATAGTTCTACCAACACACCTATATGGAAAGGGCTACTTAATCATGCAACAAATGGGATATAATGGTAAAGGACCTATTGGAAAATGCAAAGAAGGAGTCATTGAACCAATAGACCTTCCTTCGCAGCTTAGTAGGGACAAAATAGGATTGGGCTGTAAACTCACTTTCCTACCAAGAAAGATACCACGCAAGAATCCAAAACCTCAATGGAAAGAAAAGAAGAAGTACAAAGAAGAATCCTAGAAAGAAGAACTATTTGAGTCAGCCGAAACAATCCGCAAGGACCGTGAATGTCAAGAACGGAAGTAACATCAGGAGAAACTCCTCATTCACAAGAAGGCCATATCTGCAGCAGTAGCTCATATTCAAGCACCAATATCTAAAAAAGCAGAACTACCTCCTGATATCATTATTCCTCCCCAAGGAGGAACAATATATGAGCAAATACAAAAGGTAGAAGCAGGATCCGACACAGAATCAACAAAAACTATCAAACTGGTATCAATCATTAAGGACCTATTCTCACCATACAACATACCTGTTTACAACACTGAAAAGATTTGGGATGATAACTCTGAGATTGATTCCAATGAATATGAATGGGGTAGCTGCTCAAATGCTACTGAAGATACCGTTGAAAATACTAGTTCCATATCCCTTTCTCAAGAAGAGCATAACGCAGAAATTAGACTACCTAAATTTGGACCACAGAATATCTATGACGCTAAGGAAAGCAAGCAGAAACATTATGAACAAGTCTATACGGAGGATGATACCATCGAAGACCTCGATGGAATCCTGAACTTCTTTAACACCTGAACCAATCACGATGAAACCTCTGTCTTGACACTTACAGTAGTAGAACTTGATCCACCAAATGATTCCTTACCACTTATCTTTCCCGACCTCATTGACTGGGATGAACTCGAAATACATGATATACCAATTTTCCCAGACGATGAATCTATTATCCACTACCTATGTACTGTTAACCCAGAAACAGGCTCTACCAGTGAACAAAGTAACGATGTTTGCAACCAAGGGAGTGCCAAGTCTCCCAGTCGCAAAAATGAACCAAATAAAAGATTTATGGCTGAAAACCAGTCAATGATAGGTATGGATCACAAAAAAGTAAAAATAAAGGACGCATCTGAGGGTGAAAACCTTTTTAAGGCACCTAAAGATGGGAGACTTGACACTCTTCCTAAACATTTTCATAAGCGATCACCCATATTGATTGAGCCCACCCATTCAATCAACATTGGTACTACAGAAGCAGCCAAAAACATACACTTGGCAGAATCTCTGACAGAGGAGGACAGATCAACATTTATCATTTTTTTAAAAGAAAAGCAAATTAACTTTGCTTGGTCATATGCAGATATGCCCAAAATTGATCCACACTTAATCATGCATCACTTGTCCATCTCTTCAGGAGTTAAGCCAGTTAAGCAAAAACTACGAAAGATGAATCTGCAAATGGCACTCATGGTCAAAGCTAAACTGAAGAAACTATTAGATGTCGGATTCATTTGACCCATTGACTATGCAGAATGGATTTTCAACATAGTACCAGTATCAAAACCAAACGACAGTATCAGAATCTGCACTGATTTCAGAGATGTCAACAAAGCCTGTCCAAAGGATGACTTTCCTTTGCCCAGTGTCGACATAATTGTAGGCCTCATAGCAGGCCATGCAATGCTCTCACTAATGGATGGTTTTTTAGGCTATAATCAAATAAAAATAGCCCCAGAAGATCAAGATAGAACATCGTTTACCTATCCTTGGGGAACGTACTGTTGGAATGTTATGCCTTTTGGCTTAAAGAATGCAGGAGCTACTTATCAACGAGCAATGACAACAATCTTTCATGACATGATGCATACCTTCATGGAAGACTATGTGGATGATTTACTAGCTAAATCCTTCACTAGAGCTAAACACCTTAGCATCCTAACAAAGATTTTTGATCGATTGGAAAAATTCCAAGTCAGGTTCAACCCTAAGAAGTGTGTCTTCGGGGTTACATCAGGCAAGTTACTAGGCTACATAGTCTCAGCTAAAGGTATTGAAGTGGATCCAGCAAAGGTACAAGCCATTATGGAGATGCCACCACCAAAGAATATCAGTCAGCTCCGCTCTCTACAAGGACGACTTCAATCAATCAGGCGATTCATCGCTCAACTAGCCGATAAAAGTCTACCTTTCAGATGGGAAGCCAAGTGGGCATAATCTTTTTATCAAATCAAATAGTATCTAATAAACCCACCAGTTCTAGTACCACCAATAGCAGGAAAGCCACTCATTTTATACATTTCAACAACAGATATATCACTGGGGGCACTATTGGCACAAGAAGATCAACAAGGAAAGGAACGAGTCATATACTACATCAGCAGGACATTGAATGGCTATGAACTCAACTATACATTCATTGAGAAGGCTTGTCTAACAATAGTCTTCCTCTCCCAAAAGTTTTGACATTTTATGCTAGCACACACAATCAAGCTAGTTGCAAAAATTGATCCTCTCAAATATTTACTCAGCAAGGCAGCTCTTATAGGCCGATTGGCTAAATGGGTCATGATTCTCAGTGAATTTGATATCCAATACACAGAACGAAGAGCTATCAAAGGACACACAATTGCAGATCAACTAGCTGAAGCACCACTACTAGGAAAACAAACTATGGAGATTGAATTTCTGGATAGAGACGTTCTTGCTATTTCTACCATGCAATGGACCCTATACTTTGACGGATCCTACACACAACATGGTTCAGGTGCTGGCATTCTATTTATCACTCCTGAAGGACACACTATACCAAGATCATATAGGCTAATGTTTCCATGCACAAATAATGTGGCTGAATATGAGGCATTGGTTATAGGCATCAAAATGGCCGTAGAATGAAAAATCACGGAGTTAATGGTCTATGAAGATTCACAACTAGTTGTCAATCAAATCAACAATGACTATCAGACAAAAGATGATAAGCTACTACCCTAGAAACAAATGGTGGATGACTTCAAACAGTATTTTGTACACATCACCTTCGAGCAAATACCAAGGTTGAACAACAAAGCAGCCGATGCAATGGCTACTATCGCTTCATTACTATAGATTCTAGAGCAATAGAGTCGTTACGAATTTCTGGTAGAGCAACTGTTCTCCCCAGCCTATGACCACTCTGAATCCCATGTTATCTATGCCTTGACTGGTTCGGATTCTCCTTTTTATGGACCGATATATGATTATCTAAAGAACAACATCCTACCCATTGACCTATCTCGAAACCAAAAACGTAATTTTATCTAACAAGCCGCCCGTTATACCCTTAATGCTGATACTTTGTGCCGTTGAGTTCTAGATGGTACTCTTCTTCGTTGCCTTGATCGTAATGAATCTGATTCCGCTTTACACGAGCTTCACGAAGGTATTTGTGGCACACATTCAAGTGGGACTACTCTTGCTAAAAATCTTCTAAGAATGGGATATTACTGGCTGATAATGGAAAAAGATTCTTATCATTTTGCAAAAAAGTGTCCTAAATGCCAGATCCATGGCAATCTGATACATGCACCAACACAGGAACTGCAGCCATTTACAACATCCTGACCCTTTTGTCAATGGGGACTCGACTTGGTCGGCAAAATTCATCCTTCATCTTCAAATGGACACAAGTTCATTATAATTGCAACAAAATACTTTACCAAGTGGATAGAAGCAGTCCCCATGACCACAATGACTAGAAAACAAATTGCCACTTTTATCCTAAACTATCTGATCTGCAGATATGGTATTCCAAGCTGCATCATCACCGATAATGGATGACCTTTCAAAAACCAAGATGTCCGAGAACTATGCGAACAATTCAAAATACAACATCGGTTCTCTACACCATACTACCCACAGGGGAATGGTCAAGTAGAAGCATCCAACAAGACAATACTAAAAATCCTAAAGAAAACAGTGAATGATGTAGGCAAAGATTGGCATGCACAACTCAATCCAGCACTTTGGGCATACAAAACTAGCATCCGCACACCTACAGGAGCAACACCTTTCTCATTGGTTTATGGATCAGAAGCTATTTTACCCCCGGAGGTAGAAATCCCATCTCTCAGAATCTCTCTAAAAGGCTTAATCCCAGATGAAGAGTATCAAGTCAATCGACTACAAGAATTGGAACTATTAGATGAAAGACGTCAGCATGCTTACACTCATCTCAAAGCATATCAGCAATGCATGTGCAGAAGCTACAATCACAAGGTTATTCCCCGAAATTTCAAAGTTGGTGACCTAGTCCTCAAGGAAAATCCAAGAAATCAGCAAGATCGAGAAAAGAATGGGAAATTTGAACCTAATTGGTTATGTCCCTATGTCATCATATCAGTCTATGGATCGGGTGCTTATCAGCTAACAACTTCAGAAGGAGATGTGCTCGACGAACCAACTAACAACATTCATCTGAAGAAATACTACACTTAAGTAGTCTAATGCACAGAAAAAGTAAAAAACAATCAAAAAATCAAGGAAAAGCAAATAAAAAGGTACAATAAAAGCAACTGGTGAAAACCTAGTAACAGGCGCTATTGTGAAAGGACAACACCTTTATCTATATCCACATCCTTATCTCTGTGGTAAAACACTATCAGCCATCGCCCGACACTTAGCAAATATCCATTCAGGACATACTTAGCGTAGTCACTATCCTAATTTATCCATCTATCCTTTCACCACATTTTACCATGGCTTGGTAATCACTATACATACCCGCATCGAGAGGTACACTTAGCTAGGGACAATAATCGTCAAAACTTACAAGCATGTTCAAACTGTCAAAACTATTTGCAAAACTCAAAGCATTGTGTCCAACAAACAAAAACTTACACAAACCCAAATCAAAACATCGATCGATAAAAGATTCACAAGAGAAATACGATGGATGATTTTCTAATGTACCAAATGTTGCATTTTGCATAAAGTCTTGACTATTTTTGCATTTAAACTTTTTGAATTATTGGATTCTCTAAATTTTCTCAACAATGCTTCCAAGCTAGAGAACATCAAGAAACTCCAATATTTTCTTAGTCTTCTGTCTGTGAGGCGATCATTTGTGTTGTGTAGATATTTGTCTTGAGACGTGACTCACAACATATCACTGAAGACATGATTCCACTTTATGCATACAAATGGTTTAATCTTGTCTGTTTATACGCAATCCGCACTTTGGTTATCCTGGTTCAATTATACCTTGATGCTTGTGCTATCTTGCAAAATCAAACATCATGTAAATTTTTCTCAAGTCATCATGGTTCAAATATACCATTATGTTTGTATAAATTTTCAACATACCCCAAGATCAATCAATTCTCAATGATGATATATCTATCGAAAGCAAACAACATGTGGCTATATCAGATGACAAATGCAGAATGAGGATGCTCCAAAAACAATTAATTGCATATCATTTTACAATTAATTGCATATCATTTTCAAATTAGTTGCATATCATTTTACAATTAGTTGCAAATTAAATCATACATCTCATTTTCATGATACATCTCACAGCATATCAAATCATACATCTCATTTTCAAGATACATCTCATAAACATCATACATTAACATCATTGCATTTCACTTCATCATAACATCTATCTAAGCATTGCATCATCATAAAATAAGCACAAGCATATAGAAAGCATGCATCCATAACACATCACATGATCAAAGAAAATGTTGTCATATATATATCAAAAATGATCAAAATGTACAATATCTGTCATGTCTATGCCCCATACAACGAAAACAACGATAAAAAATACAAACAGAGACATCATCTCTCAAGTATGACTATCTCCTGAAGGAGACGGTCTCACCGCAGAAGTCCTTGCCCCTAGATCTCCAGGTGGATCATGTCTCGATGGCCCTGTCATGCCTCTGCTCTCTGACCGCGATCCAATCTCTCGAGATCGACTCGATCTCAACTGCGTAAAACTTTGTACTCGGCGCTCCCTAGGCACCACACCCTCATAATGTTGATGGTAGTACTCTACCTCCTGGGCTCTCAAAGCCAGCTCTTTCAAGGTGTCTCTCATCGGACCACCTACTGCTGCTCTCTGCAAGCTCACTGCGAGCTCCTCTGCTCAACCCCACTGCTCTATCTCTGTGTCACGCTCGGTGGTCAGCTGTGTAATCTGACGCTGTTGCGCTAATAACTGTGCCTATAGCTGTTGCACTGTCACCTATAGGGTCCTAATCTAGGCATCCTCCACATGAGTCAGAATCCGGACCCGTAAGGGTACCTGTGAAGGGGTACCCCCTGTCCCTCTACCTGTCCTCGGTGCTGGTGGAGGTAACACATCAGTCCTGCTCCTCTGGGCTGGTCGTCTCAGCTCATCAGTCCCTCCCACTACTGCTATCATCTCTGACACTCTCCCCTCACCCCCTACTCCAATCGCCAGTCCTCCTCTCCCTCTATCCATCACAGCTCATCGAACTGCTCTCTCCACCCCTCTATCACCACCATCTCTACCCTTGTCTCCTCTCCTCCCCTAGTATCCTCTCCCTCGTCGTCGTTCTCCACCTCCTCCATCATCTCCCTCATCCCTGTCTCCACCTCCCTCATCCTCATCATCATCAAAAGTGGGTCGCATCTCCGCTGGATCTGATATCCTCGCCACGACATGAGCTGCGAACAATCTGGCAAACTCATCTGTCATACCAGCATCTAGTATCTCTGGGGCATAGTCCCATATCTGACCCACTAACTACACAAACTCCTCTATGGCCACCGCACTGTCAATAGTCAGGCCCTAATCCAGTATATCTTGCCTCCGATGCGCATACAAACAGGTCCCCTATGGTATCCCCTGTTGCCGACCAAACTACCGCAAAACTCTCGTAACCAAGAATCTCTCGATCACAAAAGGGGTCCGCCCTATCAAAAATCGAGTCATGAAGATGTATGGCATCTCCAGCCCATCCTTAGCCCAAACCTCGCAACCTGTGTACGGTCGCCATACGACCGTATCAATGTCATCCAATACCCTCCTCCAATGCTCTAGCTTGCCCAGCTTCCGCTGGACAACTAATCCCCTGTATCCATATGCATAGGCACGCCCAATAGGCCTATCTCTATCCACCAATGGCCTAGCTGTGGGATGTGCTCCCATCACCATACTTGTAGAAGTGTCACGCCAGCTGACAAACTGTCGTAACCCAGGTAGACTACCTCATGCAAGTCCCTGTACAAATGGGCTAGCATAGCCGATCCCCATGCGAACCTGCGGCCCTGTGTAAACATCTCCTCCAGCACCAGTCCCCATCCCACATATAGTCTCTTTGACCTGCGGTCGGGACATAGAAAACCACCTATAAAACCTGCCAGTACTGATGGAAGAGGCGCATAGTCCAAATCTAGAAACTCCTACCACAGAATCTTGTATCCACACACTGTATCATCGTGAAATATCCGGCGAAGTGCCTCTGTCCCGCCCTCCTCTGACTGCTCATAAGGTAGTAGTGCACCTACTATAGGTATGTGCAGGATCCGGTAACAATCCTCTGAGGTCACTGTCATCTCCCCTGTGGCAAAGTGGAAGGTATTCGTGCCACTGTGCCATCTCTCTGCAAGCACTATAAGTAAACCCCAATTCACAATAAATGAGGCATATCTAATAGGGAAGACATGCCACATCTCTCAATGATCTCTAGATCAACCTGTGACAATCGTGGTATCAATGCCCATGGTCTAGGAACCGCTCACGTGACTCAACCACTCCCAATCATTCCTGTCAAAAAGCAAAACAAGTCCAATATTAGTTTCCTCATCAAAACATAGATATCAAAATCAAAATCACATCAAAAACCATATCAACTTGTAACACAACTCAAATTTTCAAAAACCATATCAAACTTGTAACACAACTCAAGTCCCCACATCACATCAACTTATAACACAACTCAAGTTTCCAACCCATATCAACTTGTAAAACAACTCAAGTTCCACAATCATATCAGCTTGTAACACAAATCAAGCTCCACATATATTAACTTGAAACAATGCAAATCAAATCAAGTTTATATCAATTCCACATCAATATCTATGAATAACTTGAAAAATCACAAATCAAACCAAGTTATATCGACACTTATATTGGACAAACTATCAAAACCATGACAACGAACACAGAAATGAAACATTTAAACCTATCCCAACAAAACTAACCTTATCCTATCAATTTTCCTCACTTGCAAATCATCCTTTCTCGCTAAAATGACTTCATGCGCTAACTAAATTAGGCTACGCTCTAGATTGACTCTATGCGCTAACCTATTTTCTCCACGCGCTACCTATCTAACCCTATGTACTAGGTCTAACCTATGCGCTACTTACCCCTACCCATGCAACTCCCTGTATACTCAATGCGCTAGGTTTACCTGACGCGCTACCTATTTCACCTTCTGCGCTACCCTGTGTCCCTAATGCGGTAATTTACATTTATGCGCTAACCTAGCAAATCTGTGTGCTAACCTAGCAAATTTATGCGCTACCCTAAGTTTTCAGATGCTACCCAAAATTGAAACCCTTATGCACTACGAAATTTTTCGTATGCGCTAACCAACGACCCCTATGCACTAAACCGAAAAAACCGCGTGCCAAAATTCAAAACATGACCAAAAATGAAAAAATAAAAAATAAAAAAGGGGTCAAAAAGGTTGACTTATCGGTGGTCCATACGCGGCAGGCCTCTGATACCTTCGAACGCGCTCAAATCGATGTGTAGAATACGGGATAGGCATTTTGTCTTTTCTCCAAAAGTCTTTCTCTCCAAAGTCAACAAGCACAAATGAGACAAAACAATGCACTTTTCCCCTTTTATAGGGTGAAATAAAATTAGGGTTAGGGGATTGAGCATGTAATTCACTCGTGGTCTTCCTCGTACCCTCGCACACATCCATATCGGGAGATGAATCAATTATTAGCATTCCACATAGCCAACATTTTACAATGCAAACACCATTATCAAATCAAATCAAATTTTCCAAATTTTTGATTCATCTCCCGAGGGGGCATTATCAACATCAATTATCAAAACTAGGGCATGGCATATCTCAAAACGACATAAAATTTTTATTTGATCATAAATCACGACAACACATCATTTTCTTTGAATTAACATGTGCACACACGTCACTTCAAAGAGGGGCAAAATGTAGACGTATAAAAATGACCATATTCCTAAATGAATATCTTATGTTCATTTCTCTATTTAATTAAATCCAATTTAATTGAATTGCTCACATTCCTCTATTTAATTAAGTAAATTACTCCATTTATTTAAATTAAATTCACTAGACCTCTTTTACCATTTAATAGGATAAATCATTTTATTCAATTAAATCCCCTATCCACTTTTTAATTAAATTCAAATTTAATTAAATAGTTTATCCTAAATTGAATAAATCTAATTTATTTAATTTCCCCAATTGCAACCAAGTTGAATTAAATTCATTTTATTCAATTAAATCCTATTATCCCTCCATCCAGTTGCAAAATCCTACATCTCCCACTTGCTTTCTAAACCCTATTCCTAACCCCCCTTCTAGACTCTTCTAATCGTTTCCAATTAGCCTAACACATCTCCTAAACTTTGTCACATCCCTAAGCAAGGGGAAGTCACTTCTCAAACCCTCAAAATCTTTGAAAACCCTTAAAGGCTTCAACCACTTAACTTTGAAAGTCTCCCAAACCATTAATGGTTAACTCAACCCTCTAGCATGATTAAAGAATTTCCCTAAACTCAACCTCCATGTAACCCAAGGGTCTCATCAAGCATTTATTGCTTTGACCACGGTTATCCTTAATCTTTTGCACAAGAGTTTATCCTTTGGATAAAACCTTTATCCATTGGATAACCCTAACCTAACCTTAACTTAACCATAACCCTTACCCCCTAAGATAACCATGAGGTCTTCTCAAGCATTTAATGCTTCTTACATCTCCTCTCAACCAACCCTATGTTGCCAATTGTCACCATTTCATTGGTGAAAATTGTGAACATGGATTGAGCAACTTTCAAACTCAACCCTTGATTACCTCTTTCCATCCTGGCCATTCATTGCCCTATTTTTGCTATAAATAGAGCTTTCATTCCTCCATTTTCATCATCCAAGTCTTTAGCATCATACTTATACTAAAATCCATCTAAGCTTTAATATATCATTTGTGCTCATCATTTAGCCTCTCTTTTCAATAGGAATTAATCTAATTATGCATGTTTAGAGTATTTTCCTTATCATTTAGCTTAATCATAGACTAGTATATCATGCTAGGATAGTCTTGCTACTAATCTTGTCATCTTATAATCTATTTTATTGCATTCATGGGATCATGCATAGCTTAGGATGCATTTCATCTTAAAATCAACCAAAGCATCCCTCGTTCTTGCATTTGTCATCCCTAAACCACTTTGCTCAGTGATCTAAGAGCAAAGAAATTGGTTTGAGGGACCTTGTGAGATAGAGAACCATGGAACCAACCTTGGGAAGTTGAACCATACTTCATGACTCTATAGCTTGCACCAAGAAGTCTTGTGGATGTGTGAGCAAGGCTCGTTAGGCTTCATTTTTCACATTTCAAGTTCTATCGACCCGCTTTTCCCGCATACAAATCTAAAGAACAAGATTTAAATGACTCTAATATTTAAATGGAATGCAACCAAGATCTCAGTGATTAATAAGATGAGATGATGAGGATGAAATACAAAACTAGATGATTAAGATTTAGATGAGTTCCAAATTGAAAGCTAAGATGATGCTATATGAGTTAATTAAGCTAAGAAAAGATATGCATCTAAGCTAAATGAAACTAAAATGCTATGATATGAATGCTTGATGCTTTGAAGATGACAAAGAGAGCTCCTTAACCCACAAAATGACTATAAGTTTGATGCACAAAAGACTTGATATCTTGAAAATGAGGAATAAGAGCTCTATTTATAGGGAAAATAGGGCAATGGATGGTTAAGATTGAATAATCTTAACAAGGGATAGGATTGAAAGTTATCAATCCATGTGAGGGATTCAATCCAATCCCAAGTTGACAAATGTCACCTTGAGAGGGCTTGAGAGGAGATGCAAGAAGCATTAAATGCTTGAGGAGACATGAAGGTTACCTTAGGAGGTAAGGGTTAAGGTTAGGTTAGGATTACCCATTGGATAAAGCTTTTACCCAAGGGGTAAACTCTTGTGCAAGGGTTAATAGGATAACTAGGGTCAAAGCCATGAGTGTTTGATGAGACCCTTGGGTTAGTTGAGGGTTAAGTTAGAAAGAAAGTCTCTAACCATGTGGGAAGGTTGATTTAACCATTAATGGTTATGTAAGAGCCTTAAATGGTTTGGAAGACTTTGAGGGTTAACTTGTCGAAGACATAAAGCATTTAATAGTTTTCAAAGACTTTGGAGACTTTGAGAAGTGACTTCTCTTTGCTTAGGGATGTGACAATAATTAAGAGATGGATTAGGCTAAATTAGAATTGATTAGAAGAATCTAGAAGGGGGTTTAGAAGGCAAGTGGGAGATGTAGGAAAATGCAAGTGGAGGAAAAAGGATTTTAATTAAAATAAAATTACTTTATTTCAATCAAATAGATGCAACTTGCATAAATACAAGTGAGGGATTTAAATAAAAAAAATTAGATTTATTTATCTGCAAGGATCAATTTAATGAAATGTAAATTTAATTAAAAAGGAAGAAAGGGGATTTAATTAAATAAAGTGATTTATTTAATTAAAGGCTAGAAAAGGTTTGGCCGAACTTAATTAAATAAATTGAGTAATTTATTTAATCAAAATAGATGAATATGAAGAAATTAATTAAATAAAATTTAATTAATAGGAGGAATGGGGTTAAAATGAATATTAAATATTCACTTAGGAAAGTGGTCAGATTTATACGTCTACAAGAAGAAACGGGGAACAAAAGAATCACTAAGCCAGAAATTTTTAGCTTAGACCCAGAAACAGAAAGATTTCTAGGGCAGGTAGGTTGGTTGAGTTTCATTAAAATGTATGAAGGATTTGAGCCAATAATTGTAAAAGAATTTATGAAAAATTTCCATGTCAATGTTACTCGAGTAGGAGGAGAATTGATTGAAGTAACACCCAAGTTTATAAGTGAAATCTCAGGAATACTTGAGTTATAAACACAAAAAGGTGGCACAAAAGGTGTAAATAGAAGTAGTCTGGATGAGTCGTGGAAAACAACAATGCTCTAGTTTATGAAATTTTTCACTTGTGAAGGGAAGTACGACATGGTGTTGGGCCCAAGTATACGACTATTAATTCATTTAAGGTATGAAAACACCAAACCAGAGGCTTGGGTTAATCTTCCTTCTTTCCCATTCTCATAGATTTCTTCTATGATAGCTAGGGTAAAAGAAAAAGAGTGTCATATAAAGTACCCTAGTTCAATTCATCTTATTGTTAAGCATCATTTCTTAAAGAAGGAGTCAGGGAAAGATAAATGGTTAGAGTTTTTGTCCTCACTTGTCAGGAAGGTAATGAAGGGGCCCATGTTAAAAAGTTTGAAAATAGAAAAAGGGGAACTCTCGAAGAAGAAAACAAAAAAGGCAGATAAGAATGTTGAACTCACAAAAGAGGGCCCTGTTGGTATTATGGATGACTTTGTCATGTGTTGCATTGGTTTTGTCATTGATGTGAGGTTTACATTATGTTCACCGATATGGTTAGTAACTTATACACCGTCACCGGTATATGTTCATCAACAGGTTGTATTGTTCATCGACAACGATGATGACTTGTTATCATTTGGAGATCATTTGGTTATGTTGAAGACATGGATTGGAAGTTTGGTTTTGGTGTTTTTCTTATTGGTCTAATCGGGTTGACAGATTTGCCTTTACCAGCAAATAGGTCTAGGTTTTGGACCAGTACATGTTATCTATTCCAGATCAGCACGACACGTTATAGAGATTGTTTATTGATTGGTTAATATGGTAAATGTATTGAGTTGACATATTGTATCGCATCAAGACTTAATTTTAATTGATCTTAATTATAATATCTTTAGTGAGCCGACCCATACATTTGGTCTTGGGTTTTGCATATATGATTGTAATATCTTATTGAAGATCATCATGATGAGTGTGTTTGAATATTGAAGAGAGAAAATAAGAAGATCCTTGTGTGAATCACGCAGATATTATTTGAAGGTTGAAAGAAGGTTATGAAGGTGTTTGGCACTCATGTTCCGTGCTTAAACCAGTACTGAATCCAGCATTGGAGATGTTATTTTGAGTAGTACATTATCATTGGATTTAACCATCCAATTGTAGTCAATGTGACTCCTGTTTTGTGATTGAGCAACGAGCTCTAGGTGGTTGGCCTTTTTGCATGTGGAGACCCCATTTGTACACACATAATATCTGCAGTAGTATCATCTGATTGTGGGTAAGGTTTCCCACTGTGGTTTTTCCCTTACTGGGTTTCCACATCAAAATTTATGTGTTATGTGTTGTGGATGTTGTTTCTCTTTGAGTTTCATGCATTAAGTTATACCGGTAATGCTATAACTGTTAAACTATTTACTAGCATTAAGTTTAAGTTGGAATAATTTGCATTTGATTTATAATTTATTGACAATTGGTTAACAACTGATTCACCCCCCCCTCTCAGTTGTCCTTCTCAGGACCTAACAATTGGTATCAGAGCCAAGTCCTCTTTTTGCAGAAGCCTAACAACTTGAGGAGATCCTATGGCAACAAATATTTTCAGGAAGGACAACCCGAAGCTTGATGGAACTAACTATGGTATATGGAAGATCAAAATGGAAACACATTTGAACTGCATTGGAAGAGATATATGGGATGTTACAAAGAATGGCTATGTTGCTCCTATTCTGAATCAACCTCATCCACCAACATTGGCTAAGGACATGGACAATGATTGCAAAGCAAGAGAAGCACTTCTGAGCACATTATCAAATCAAAAAATCATGGGATTATCAGATCGGTCCACTACTAAAGCTATTTGGGATAAACTAGAAACATTGAATGAAGGAGATACCACTGTCAAGATTGCAAAATTGGAATGTTATCGGGTCAGGTATAAAAATTTGAAAATGGATGAAGATGAAAGAATTTTTGCATTTATGGAAAGAGATAATGAAATTGTTTTAGGAATACAATTTTGTGGAGGATCCTTAAGTGAAGATGAAATTGTATCTAAAGTTTTAAGAGCATTGCCACCGACTTACAAAATGAAAGTGACTTCTATTAATGAAATGAGAACAATGCCTAATACTTTAGTTTCTAGAGATACTTTGGTTGGAAAACTTTCAACATTTGAGCTTGAGGAATTTGGTCATGTTGCTACTGTAAAGACTGATTTAGCTTTCAAATCATCATCATCATCATCATCATCATCATCATCATCATCATCATCATCATCATCATCATCATCATCATCATCATCATCATCATCATCTGACAAAACTGATTGGAAAGCACTTTATGCAAAAGAACTTGAAGATATGAGAAGAGAAAATGAAGAACTTGAAGAACTTGAAGCACTATTTGCAAGGAAGATGCCTATAGGTCTAGTGGGAAGTAAGTATGAAGGTAAAACACCTTTCAAATGTTTTAATTGCAATAAAGTTGGTCATATAGCATCTAGATGTCCTGATAGACATGCAAGACTAAGGGAGGAAGCAAAAAGATCATATAAGCCTAACCCTGCATATCAGAGATATAGATTTAAGAAAAAAAGAGATAAGTCATGCTACTATGCAGATAAAGGTGTCACAGATGATTCAGATGAAGATCCAACAAATAGCGGATGGGATTTTGTTGCAATAAAAGAAGATCCTCCGACACCTATTGTCAAACCGGTAGAGCATGCACTAGCAACAAAAATTGAAGAAAATGATGAATGGATTATAGATAGTGGATGCTCACATCATATGAATGGTGATAAAAGCAAATTCTTATCATTTCAGGAAATTCAAGGAGGTCTAGTATGGTTTGGAGATGATAAAGCTTATTCAATCAAAGGAAAATGCACTATATCTTTGGATGGTAAGCACAATACTGACAATGTTTAGTATGTAGAAGGTTTAAAGCATAATCTTTTGAGTGTTGATCAGTTAGTTGAAAAAGGATTTCAGTTACAATTCAAAAATGGAAAATGCAAAATCATAAACAGAATTGGATTGGAGATTGCAACCGGTAATCAGACTAAATGTAATATCTTTCACTTGAATACTAGTGATAAAACATGTTTAATTGCACACATTGATGAAAGTTGGTTATGGCATAAAAGACTCTGTCATGTGAATTTCGATTGCATTGTAAAGATCAGTTCAACTAAGGCAGTAAGGGATTTACCTAAGATTGTGAAACCTCATAATCCAGTATGTAAGGAATGTCAAATGGGTAAGCAAGTTAGAACAACATTTAAGATCATTACTGAGAAATCTAATAATATTCTTGATTTAATTCATACTGATTTATGTGGTCCAGCAAGAACAAGAAGTGGTAGATACTTTATACTAATAATTGATGATTATTCTAGAATGTGTTGGGTTAATTTTCTCAAGGAGAATTCAGAAGTCTTTGGAAGATTCAAGATATACAAGGCAAAGGTAGAGAATGAAACCGGTAAGAAAATCAAATTTTTAAGATCAGATCAAGGAGGAGAATTTACATCTAGAGAATTTAATGCATTCTGTGAAGTGAATGGAATCAAAAGACAACTATCAGCACCTCGGACACCCCAGTAAAATGGAGTTGTGGAAAGGAAGAACAAAACTATTCTGGATGCAACAAGAACCATGTTAATGGAAGCAAATTTACCTCATGTGTACTGGAGAGAAGCAGTGAATACAATGGTTTATACTTTCAACAAAGTTCACATCAAAAGTGAAACTCGTAAGACCCCTTATGAACTATGGTTTGGTCATATTCCTACTCTTAAGTACTTCAAAATATTTGGAAGCAAATGTTATTGTAGCTAGGAAATCGGAAATCATCAAAGCAATGTCAAAATACTAATCTAGCTCAATCACGAAAGCTCAAATACAATGATCAATCCTAAACACACTCAATAAAGACATGAAAGCAAAACATTCAAGATTAAAAGCTAAGCAAACCAAATGCAGATCTGAATATCTCCTTCATGTGGCTCCATTGTCCTTCTTTCTTCTCCAAATAGCTTTGTTGTGGATCTCACCTACAAGTGCATACACATGAGATGAAAGCAAGTAGACAAGATTGTAGTGCAAGAATACTCGAAGCGTGATTGATTCGACAAAGTGATTATTAGATCAGGATTGAAGAAATTCATCCAATTTATAGATAAATTGAAGAAAAGACAAGATTAGCATGAAATTAATATTAGAGGCAATTGATTTCAAAATGGGAAAATTGAGTGGAAAGAAGAAGGTTATGACACCTTCTATGTCATGAATTATGACATATTACCAATGCAAAGGCTAGAAGACTAGAGGCTTATGACATCTTGCTATGCCAAAAGTATGACGCATGAGAAATTCATGCTTCCATCGAAGCACAAAAATAGGGAGAACTAGAGAAAATTAATTAGGTGGAAATTAAATTTGACAAATTAGGAAATAGGTGGAAATTAGGAATTGATGAAATTAGAAAAATTAGGAAATTAGAAAATTAGAAAATGAAGAAATTAGGAATTTAGTGAATTAATTAATAATTTCCCATTTATTAATTAATTCACAAAGAGAGAATTTAGAAATTGATGAAAAATTAGGAAATTAGGTAAATCAATTAATAATTTGTCATTTATTAATTAATTCACAAAGAGAGAATTTAGAAATTGATGAAAAATTAGGAAATTAGGTAAATCAATTAATAATTTGTCATTTATTAATTAATTCACAAAAAGAGGAATAATTAGTTAGCCAATTAAATTAAACATTTAATTGTGACACGAAGACATAGGATAAATAAATAAATAAATTATTTAACCTAGAGGAAGAAAATGGAGAGAAAATGACAAACAAGGTTAAATGAATAAATCATAAAACCCTAGAGAATAAATTAAAAATGCAAGGATGACAATTAGGTCTTGATATAAAATTGATTTGATGTTGATTCGATCATGATTTTGAATTGATAAATGATCAATGTGATAAATGATTGAGATTGGTTGACAAATTGACCAATATTGATAAAGAGACCAAATTGATATGCGCCAATTGACATGATTGAAGAGGACAAGGATCGATGACAAATCGATCACAAAATTGACGAGATTGACAAGGACGAGGATCGATGACAAATCAATCTCAAAACAACAAGATTGATAATGATAACGCAAAACGACAACATTGAAAATGATAACGATCGATGACAAATCGATCACAAAACGACAAGATTGACAAGAGGACAAAACCCTAATTAGGATTGACGATGTCCAAAATGATGACAAATCAGCGCGCACATTGATGCGATAGGATAAGATTGACCAAAATCATGACTGAAGATTGTTGTCGACAAGACCAATTTCGAAAGCGAGACAACTAAAGAATGCAGAAGAAAGACTCGATGCTCGCAAATGATAAAGACCAAGTGCGTGACATAGGAGAAATGTTAATGCGACATAAAAACCCTAAAATAAGGCAATGCGTAAATGTTAAAGTATGATTCCGCAAGCGTTGACCATTTTTAGGTGTCTACAGTTATATTAGAAGAGATGAGTATATTGGCAAATTTGATCCTAGAAGTGATGAAGGAATATTTCTTGGTTATTCATCTAAAAGCAAGGCATATAGATGTTATAATAAAAGGTTACAAAAAATCATTGAGAGTACTAATGTGAAGATAGATGAACACTTTAGAGGAGATTCAAGATCTGTAGAACCGACAGTTGAAATGATCATAGATCAACTGAAACAGATTGCACCAGTACATAATGAAGATCCAGTCATACCGGTATCATCAGAAAACTCAACAGTGACTGAAGAATAACAACACATGAATGTTAATAAAAACAAACCCAGGTATGTAAGATTGAATCATTCAGAGAATTAGATAATTGGAAACAAGAATCAAGGTGTTATGACTAGAGGAAGATTGGCAAATGAAGAGGTATGTTTAATTTCTCAAGTTGAACCAACATTTGTTATTGAAGCATGTAAAGATGAACATTGGATAAAAGCAATGGAAGATGAATTAGAATAAGTTGAAAAGAACAATACTTGGACATTGGTTCCCCGACCTAAAGACAAAAATGTAATTGGAACCAAATGGGTATATAAAAATAAACTTAATGAGAATGTGAAGTAATCAGAAACAAAGAAAGATTAGTTTGTAAAGGTTATTCACAGAAAGAAGGAATAGATTATAATGAAACCTTTGCACTGGTAGCTCGAATTGAGGCGATTAGACTATTTCTTGCATTTGCAGCTTATAAGAACTATAAAGTTTATCAAATGGATGTAAAATGTGCATTTCTGAATGGAGATCTTGAGGAGGAAGTCTACATTGAACAGCCTGATGGATTTTCTTTGACAGATAATAAGGATATGGTTTGCAGGTTAATGAAAGCTTTATATGGATTGAAGCAAGCTCCCAGAGCTTGGTATGCTAGATTGGATAAATATCTTTTGAATCTTGGTTACACAAAAGGCAATGCTGACAAAAAATTGTATTACAAAGTTACCAATGATGATATTTTTGTTATTGAAGTCTTTGTAGATGAAATCATTTTTGGAGGTGAAGATGGATTATGTAAAGACTTTTCTCACCAGATGCAAAAAGAATTTGAAATGTCTATGATTGGAGAGATAAAATTTTTTTTAGGTTTGTAGATTTCACAAACAGATAAAGGTATATTCATATTTCAAACAAAATACTTGAAGGAACTTTTGAAGAAATTCGGTATGGGAAATTCCAAACTGGTAAGTACTCCTATGACTACAACTGATAAATTGACATTGAAGGATGATTCAACTCCTATTAATCCAACAAGGTACAAATCTATGATTGGAGGTTTACTGTATTTGACACAAAAAAGACCTGATATAATGAATGCAGTATGTATTGTTTCAAGATTTCAAAGAAATCCTAAAGAAAATCATGAATCAATAGTTAAAAGGATTTTCTTGTACCTTCAAGGCACAACAAATCTTGGTTTATGGTATCTTAAAAATGAAAATTTTGATTTATGTGCATACACTGATGCAAATTGGGGAGGAGATGTAGATGATAGAAAGAGTACCATTGGTGGTGCATTCTTTCTTAGCACAAGATTGATTTCATGGATAAGCAAGAAGCAGACTTGTACATCACTATCAACAACATAATCAGAATATGTTGTAGTAGAAATTAATTGTACTCAGGTATTATGGATCAAACAAATGCTGAAGGATATAAAGGTAAAATGCAAAGAACCAATAATTATTTATTGTGATAATTCAACAACAATCGATATATCAAAGAATCTGATATTTCACTCCAAGACAAAGCATGTTTCTATTAAGTATAATTTTTTGAAAGAGAATGTTGAAGCAAATGAAGTGAGATTGGTTTATGTGAATACTAAAGAGAAAATTGCAGATTTTTTACAAATCCTTTGCCTAAGGAAACTTTTGAATATCTCAAAGAGCAGCTTGGGGTAATTTCCCCACCAACAGAGACTTAGATGTTGAAGATTGGCATCAAACCGACAAGGACTAAACAGAAAAATATTTTTTCGGCTTTGATGGAGGAGAGCTACTTCTCAGGGGGAGTAGTTAGCTGAATGTTATGTTTTGAATTCTTAACTGCTTTGGCATTTGATGTCAAAGGGGGAGTGATATCTATGGAAAAACATTATTCATTGGGGACAGATATACTCTTTGGAGAGATGTACTTTTGGTTTTGGTTCTGTAACAAACTTTGTATTGATCTATCTTTGGGAGATTGATTGGTTTACTGTTTTTGGCATTCTATTTTTTGGCACTTAGATATTTTTCCATTTAGCGTTGCCATCAATGCCAAAGGGGGAGATTGTTGGTATTATGGATGACTTAGTCATGTGTTGCATTGGTTTTGTCATTGATGTCGACACTTGTCTTCTTGGAGGTTTACATTATGTTCACTGGTATGGTTAGTGACTTATGCATAGTCACTGGTATATGTTCATAAGTAGGTTATATTGTTAACCGACATCGATGATGACTTGTTATCATCTGGAGATCATTTGGTTATGTCAAAGACTTGGATTGGAAGTTTGGTTTTGGTGTTTTGCTTATTGGTCTAATCGGGTTGAAAGATTTGCCTTTACTGACAAATAGGTCTAGGTTATGGACCAGTACATGTTATCTATTCAAGATCAGCACGACATGTTAAGGAGATTGTTTATTGATTGGTTAATATGGTAAATGTATTGAGCTGACATATTGTATTGCGTCAAGACTTAATTGTAATTGATCTTAATTGTAATATTTTTAGTGAGTCGACCCATACATTTGGTCTTAGGTTTTGTATATATGATTGTAAGATCTTATTGAAGATCATCTAGATGAGTGTGTTCGAATATTGAAGAGCGAAAATAAGCAGATCCTTGTGCGAATCATGCAGATATTATTTGAAGGTTGAAGGAAGGTTATGAAGGTGTTTGGAACTCATGTTCTGTGCTTAAACCGGTACTGATTCCAACATTGGAGATGTTATTTTGAGCAATACATTATCATTGGATTTAACCATCCAATTGTAGTCAGTGTGACTCTATTTTGTGATTGAGCAGTGAGCTCTAGGCGATTGGCGTTTTTGCATGTGCAGACCCCATTTGTAGACACATACTATCTACAATAGTATCATCTGATTGTGGGTAAGGTTTCCCACTGTGGTTTTCCCGGGTTTCCACGTCAAAATCTTTGTGTTATGTGTTGTGGATGTTGTTTCTCTTTGAGTTTCATGCATTAAGTTATACTGGTACTGCTATAACTGTTAAACTATTTACCGACATTAAGTTTAAGTTGGACTAATTTGCATTTGATTTATAATTTATTGCCAACTGGTTAACAACTGATTCCCCCCCCTCTCAATTGTCCTTCCTGGGACCTAACAGGCCCATCAGAGAAAAGGAGGAAAATAGAAAGTGAGGATCCCAGGACCTCTAGATTTACTCGTATCTCTACCAAAAAGATCAATGAAAAAGAAAAGAGAGATGAACCTAGCTCTCCTTCTGATACCCATAAGGCTTTTGATGACCCCTTTGTTACAGGCCCTAATGAGCCTATCCAACAAACTTTGGTTCAAAGCCCTACTACCACACTTTTCACTGATAATGAACCCCCTGTGTCAACTCAACCCAGTCAGCTAAATGTTGATGATGAACCCCCTATATCAAGTCAACCCAGTCAGCTAGGTGCTGACGTTGTGCCACCAAAAGAGCCAAAAATTGAAAAAGTTATTGAGCAATTTTCACTCAAAATAATTTCTATTGATGTTGAATCTTTATATGATGTTGAAATTCAATAGTCATTTTTGACACCTAAAATTAATTAAATTAATATTTAATTAATTTAAGCCGGTCAACATAATTAATTAATTTAATTGTGTTGGTCCTTTTCTTCGTAAAATTAATTAAATCGAGTTTAATTAATTTTATCACTATAGGCCTATAATTAATTTATTAAAATTAATTATTCCCCTGGTCCTTCTAAAATCAAATATCATTTATTTCTTCTAAACCCTACTAAGTTAATTAATTTCAATTAACTAAGCTAATCACGTGATTCCTACAAATCACCCTTTCTAATCCTATCATCTAGCCTAATTAATTCTTCTCGAAGCATATTATCATTATTCCTCGATTTTAAATTCCTCCACTCATAATCTCTCCTCATGTCACATCCTCCTAAATTTCCCAATTGCTCTCTAATCACTCATTAAGCCACCTAATCAATCCCCTTAATCATTTACACATCCCTAATCCAACTTTGATCCTTACAAGAAAATTCAAATTATTTGAATCTCCCCATGCATCCTCTTCCCAAGGAATTTTTAATTTCTTTTCTCATTTAGTCTTCCCACACATCCTCTTATTTTGGAATTTTTAATTCCTCTTCCCTTTCTTCAAGGAATTTTTAATTCCTTTTTTCTCTTCCCAATGTACTTGGGAGTTGTTCCCCATGTACCTTGAGAGGTGTGGAGATAAGAAATGTCTTTATGGCATATCTCTTGAATCCCACACCTTGCCCTCTCAATCCATGTGCTCCCTCTCAAATCAATCTCAACCCTTCATCCCAAAATCAATCTTGGCCCTTCATTTTGGCCTCCTCCAATCTATAAATTGGAGTCTCATTTCCTCACAAATGAGAAAAAAATCCATTTTTCATTTAATCTTATGTTGCCCATTTGAGATCCAAATAATCCATCGTTCCATCATAATGCCTGAATATTGCCTCATCTAATACCATCCACCATATATATCTATCACTCAATCATCCAATCTTGTTGTGTAGTGGAGATAAATCCACATCCCAAGCAAGGAGCCAATCTAATCAAGTGAGGAAGGGGTACATTATTCAATTTACCAAAGGCTCAATCAAAGGAGTAAGAGATCACATTGTGAAGGTATAAAGGGTTTTTGTGCATTTGATTGAGTTTCATGCTTTATTTTGGTTTAATCTAACCTTTTATCATCCAATCATTTTCCCTTGGTTTAGTCACCACAGTCTTCCACACCCTCAGGAGGAGATAATAAAATATTCGAAGTTCCTAAAGAATTTGAAATTTCTCAAAACCAATCATCTCATCCCCACAACCTTGAAACCCAATTGCCTTCATCCCCTCTACAGTTTGCCACAAGAGAAGGCAAGGAAATATTGGTTGAGGAAGAAATTCCTCATAGAGCAGATCAGTGAAGAGAAGAAGAGGATGCAAGACTTTTGAAGGTGATGATGTCATCTCGAGTTGAAACAGAGCTTTCTAAAGCCAATAAGAAAATAAGATTTTTGGAAGAAATTCTGAAACAAAAAGAAGAAGAGATAAAGAAGGCCACAATGCAAGTTGAACATGTGCAAAGAGATAGAGAGACAAAAGAAGAAAATTGGAGAAAAATGATGGAAGAAATAGAAGAAGCACTACGACAAGCTATTGGTCAAGCCTTACAAAATGATGAAGATATAAGGAAGTTGAAACAAGAACTAGCAAGAAAAGAACAACAACTTAAAAGCTAGAGATCACCAATTCTTCCTCAAGGAACTTCAACTTCTTTTTCCATTCCTTGGGAACTCTCTCCACTCATTGAAAAATATAAGCAAGAAAATTCTAAGTTTTTAAAACAACTTGAGGAAGTAAAGGACCAAAAAGAGAAGGCAACCCAATGAGTAAAGCAAGTTGCAGAACTTTCATCAGCTTATTAGCAATGAGAAAACCCTTTGGGTTATACTCTTTGTTTCTTCGTGAGAGATTTCTTCAATGGAAAATTAGTCATTTGATTTTGGACATAAAAATAGAGTATGAGGATGATGATGATTTTCTTGAGGACTTCTATAGAAGTCTCCACTCTATCAAAACCAGATGTGTGAATTTTATTTGCATGGATTTCTTTTACGCCATTATTATCAGTCATTTTTTCATATTTATGTTGGCAAAATACAACTTAGGGCATTTGTATCTTTGTTACAGAATTAGGTGGAAAGGGAAGACATGTTGAATCAATATAAAGATTGGCAAAATAGATTGGGACTCCCAATTAGAGATGAAACACCAAAGTCCTCAGCCTTTAGATCAAAGTTCATCTCCATTGCACAACTTCAGTAGGTACAACCCACTTATAGGAGGAATCTAATTGTCAGTATGAAAGCATTTAGAGATGTTCAAAATCAATTACCCTACTGAGCATTATAGGCATCCAGAACCAGGAATAATACCATTCCAATTCCATTAAGAAGGAGGGAACCTATTTCTCCTACAAACATTACTTGGAGTCTTAGCAGGGTAAGGTCAGTCATAAGAGTTATGGAGGAATAGGATGTAAAATGGATATGAATGAAGTTCAGACCTCAATTAATCCTTATGCCTATGCCACAATTGGATGCACCAAATAATTTTGTAGGGGTAGATTTGAGAGAGTGGATAGATGATGTAGAGCGATGGAATGGATATGTACCCCCTTGAAGGTATCATGAATAAAATTTTAATCGATTAGATATGGTTTTATGGATTGAAAGACAAAACAAAACTATACCAGATCATCCATGGGGACATGTTTAGAATAGGAGGGGGAGGAATGATGAGTGCTTCATCATAATACTTTTAATCATACTTTATGCTTTAAAATTTTAATATTTTGTGAACTAATTGTTGGCAACAATGCATCAAACTGAGAGGGGGTTGGGGGGGGGGTGTGGATCACCTTTATCTCAAACTCTACACAACTCAAACTTAAATTCAGATCTAATAATAAACAGTAAAAACATAAATCAACACCACATCAATAACACACATAACACCAAGATTTTGATGTGGAAAACCCAGTTAAGGTAAAAATCACGGTGGGAACCTGCCCGCAATTAGATAATACCCTATTAGGAGTAAATGTAAATATTACAATGGGGAATGCACATGCATTCAGGCACACTGCCTAAAGCTCATTGCTCAAATCACAAAACAAGAAGGGATACAACTCTTGGGAAGGCTCGCTGCCTTACAAAAAGGATCTGATTACATCCGAAGGATCATGAACTGATAAAATAACATCTTCTCATGTCTGGTTACAATTTTGGTTAAGCACATATACTCAAACTCTACTCTTTCGCACTTCTTCACACTCTTTCACATTTCTCCTCCACTACTGAAATATTTAATCAATGTACGCACATGTAGATACCAAGTAGATACATTTGCAACATATATTTATACAAATCATCAACCTATATTTCAAGGTCGGCTAAACCCTCAAAAAAATTTACAAAACAATAACCTCACACGCTCCAATAATACTCGTGGACCAAATCAATGTCAGCTAAGACATAGTCTGGACCTAAATCAACACTGAAAACATGCATCTTCAACAATGACACCTCGATCATCTGCAACATGCTACAATCACCAAAAATTTTGTATAACACGAAGAACACCATCGGATCAAGAAAATGATCAACAACACACACAACGATCAATGCGAACCATCAACATGGATATGACATGATCTAGAAACATCGACAAGCAATGCGAATCACCACAACAACAACCACAACATGACATCTTACTAGAATCTCCATCAACATTATACCGAACCTCAAGAACACATACTAAACTGACTGTCAAACTAAAAGATTCACTTGCGGACCTCCAAGTCACAAACCATCTGAATTGAGGACACATATGAACATCCCAAACACTCTATTGAATCCACAAACCAAGATATTGCAATTCCAAAGCAATGCAGAGCACAAACTAGAATATCGAATAACACGAACAATTGAATAACCGACCATTATACTAAATCACATAGCTCAATCAAATCACCATGCGGACCACTGAAACATCTACTGAATCAAATAGAGATAAGTATTTCTAAACCCATTAAATCACAATAGCTCATCTGTATCACACTGACCAAACCAACTCATCCAATCTGATTGCAATATTGGAATACACAGAAGAATATGTTGACATCAATGAAAAAATATTATTTCAGCAAACTTCTCAGCAATATCCAACAATCTCCCCCCTTTGGCATTGATGGCAACATATGAATGTGAAAAACAATCAATGCAAAGAAAGAAAACAACAACCAACAATCTCCCATAATTCTCAACAATCTCCTCCTGAGATTAACACATGATATAACAATTTTTCACATGTTCTTCTCCCCCTTTGACATCAATGAAAAAGGCATATACATCACAAATCTTTATTCTCCCACACTACAAGATGGCCTCTCCCCCTTAGATAAACACACAAATATGAACAATTGAACCAAACACTGACTACTCCCCCTAAGTAGAAACCTCACTTATCAATCTAGATCACAAGATATCTCTGTGAAGTTCATAGGACTGATGCAATTCCATTCATTTTAGTTCTCATCAAGAGGGGAAATCACCCCTAGCTTCTCTCTGAGATACTCAAAAGTATCCTTAGGCAAAGGCTTCGTGAATATATCTGCAATTTGTTCCTTTGTGTTTACATTTTTCCAATCTGACTTCCTTCTCATTCACGTTCTCTCTCAAGAAATGAAACTTGATTGATATATGCTTAGTCTTTGAATGCAACACCAGATTCTTAGAAATATTTATAGCACTTGAATTATCATAGTATATAGTAGTAGGCTCATAAAAATAACTCTAATATCCTTCAACATCTGCTTCATCCAAATTACCTTAGTACAATTGCTACCAGCAACAATGTAATCAACTTCTACAATAGACAAAGCTATAGCATTCTACTTCTTACTCATCCATGAAACCAATCTCTTTCCCAAGAAAAATGCACCACCACTATTACTCTTTCTGTCATCAACATCACGTGCCGAATCCGCATATGTAAAAACACTCAAAGTGAAATCATCATCTCTAGGATACCACAAACTAAAATCAACTGTCTCTTTCAAATATCTGAAAATTATCTTCATAATAACAACATGAGATTCCTTAGGATTAGCTTGAAATATAACAACAAGAAAAACAACATTCATAATATCAGGTCTAGTTTGAGTCAAATACAACAAATCACTAGTCATAGATCTATATCTAGTCTGGTTTGCTTTCAGAGAACCATCATCCTTTGTCAACTTACATCCGGTCACCATAGGTGTACCAATAGGCTTTGCATCAACCAAACCAAACTTCTTCAACAATTCCTTCACATACTTAGACTGAGATATAAAAAAACCTTTATCCAACTGAGTAATTTGCAATCCCAAAAATAATTTCATCTCACCAATTATAGACATTTCAAACTCATTCTTCATATCATCAACAAACTTATTGCATAAACCATCATTTCCACCAAAAATAATATCATCAACAAAAACTTCAATAATCAAGATGTTATCATTATCAATCTTGAAATACAAAATACTGTCAGCAATACCTTTATTAAATTCAAGCTTCATCAAATACTTATCCAATTCGACATACTAGGCTCTTGGAGCTTGCTTCAATCCATATAATGCTTTCTTCAATATGCAAACCATATCTTTATGATCTGTCAACTGATAACCATCCAGTTGCTCTATGTAGACTTCTTCTCCCAACTCATCATTAAGAAAGGTTGACTTGACATCCATCTAATAGACCTTAAAATCTTTGTAAGTAGCATAAGCAATAAATAATATAACAACTTCAATTTTAGCTACCAGAGAAAAAGTCTCCTCAAAATCAATACCTTTCATTTGAGAATAACCCTTACAAACAAGTCTTTCTTTATTCCTAACAACTTCACCTTTCTCATTCAACTTATTCTGAAACACTCATTTAGTTGCAATTCCATTTTTATGCTTAGGTCTAGGAACTAAAATCCATGTGTTATTCTTTTCAAGCCGATTCAACTCTTCTTCCATTGCTTTAACCCTATTTTCATCTTTACAAGATTCATCAACATCTTTAGGTTCAATCTTAGAAATCAAGCAATACTCTTCAACAATTCTTCTCCTAATCATCGCACCTTTATTCTTATTACCTATAATCTGATTCTTTGAATTATTTAACCTTACATACCTGGGATTCTTAAAATTTTCATGATTTTCAAACTCTTGAACTCTTTCTTCTGCACTTGCACTTGCTTCTTCTCCTTCATTCTCAGGCTTTTCCAGAGCAATTTGCACTTGATTCTGGGTTTGCACTTGCTTTCCTTTATCTGCACTGACAATCTGATCATTTGAATCATATCCAGAGCATCTAGGTTGATACTCATTTCCTTCATCCACTTTCATATTAGCACTTTCAACTATCTTCCTCAATCTTTTGTTATAACACCAATAGGCCTTACTCTTAGTGGAATAACCAAGAAAGATTCCTTCATCACTTCTAGCATCAAACTTTCCTAGATCTTCATCTCTTCCGTTATAGCATTTACTACCAAAAATTCTGAAATATCTAATTGTAGGAGCATGACCAAACCATAACTCATAAGGAGTCTTACCGGTATCACCTTTGATATGAACTTGGTTAAGAGTGTACACTTTAGTACTCACAACTTCTCTCTAATAGATATGCGGGACATTTACTTCAATCATCATGGTTCTTGTAGCTTCCTGAATTGTCTTAATCTTCCTCTCCATAACACCATTATGTTGAGGGGTTCTCAGATCACACAATTGTCTCTTCACCCTATGCTCTTCACAAAAATAATTGAAATAACCAGAAGTAAATTCACCACCTTTGTTAGATCTCATACACTTCAGCTTCAAACCAGTCTTTGTCTCAACCTTAGCTTTGAAAATCTTGAACTTCTCTAATGCTTTATACTTCTCCCTTAATAAATTAACCCACATCATTCTTGAATAGTCATCAATCAAAAATATGAAATACCTATCACCCTACAAGCTTCTCACTCTTGAGGAACCACAAAAATTAGTATGCAGAAGACCCAATATTTCATTAGAAGTATATTGTTTGCTTTTGAAAGAAACTCTTGTTTCCTTCCTTAACTAACATTCCTTACATACTAGATTAGAAGGCTTTACAATCTTAGGTAGATCTCTCGCAGCTTGAGTGAAACTTATCTTAACCATGTAGTCAAAATTTACATGACACATCCTTTATGCCATAACTAACTTTCATCAATCTGAGCAATCAAACAACTTTTACCACCATGATTCAAGTAAAAGATATTACCTTTAGTCTTTGTCCTTGATGCAATCTCAATTATGGAGCTACTCAAGATCTTACACTTGCCATTCTTGAATTACAAATCATATCCCTTATCAACCATCTATCCAACACTCACCTTCAACATACAAGACATCATCAATGTTATGCTTACCATCAAGAGAAATAGAACCTCTACCATGGATTATACCAACTTTTTCATCTCCAAATCTTACTACACCACCATCATACTTTTCCATACTCACAAACTTACTCTTATCACCTATCATATGATGAGAGTGACCACTATCAATAACCCATTCATCTTTCTCTTCAACCTTACCAGCTAAAGCTTTCTCTTCAATAATGCAGCTAGTAGAATCAACAATCATCGGATCATCTTCCTTGATAGCAATGAACACCCATTTATCTCCTAAATTTTCTTTCTCAGACTCATCATTTGTCATACCTTCATCAGCAACAAAATAACACTTCTTCCGATATTTAGACTTATATGGCTTCAATGGCTTCTTAGAAACTCTTTCTGAACACCTTGAGGAAAAATGTCCTATCTTATTGCATGAAAAATATTTAAGAGGCAACTTTCCTTCATACTTAGTGACACCTTTAGGCAATCTTCTAGTAATCAGGGCTTCAATCTCTTCAAGCTTTCTTTCATCTTCTTCAAGAGCTCTAATCTCCTTCTCATATCTGGATACTATTGTAGAACTTTCTCCCAGATCATATTTTTGCTTCTTGGATACAATAGCTTTTGTATGCTGAAAAGTGTGGAATCTGCAAAAGAGAACCAAACAACATCAAACACACACATGAAATATTATGTTAGAGTTAAAAATCAAAATAGAAACTAAACTAAGTTAGCTTCAAAATCAAGAACCCCAAGCACATCTCATGTTCCTCTATCTCCAAGGATCTTCAAGATTCAAGGTGGCTCTCACTTGGAAGAGCACTTGATCTTTTAGATGTTAACATAAAGAACGAGAATGAAGGATATGCCAAGATCAAAATGAATGCAACTAAGATCCTAGCTAGATGATCAAATGATATGGAAAGATGAAATGCAAGATGGTATGCAAGATATGAGACTAAGATTGATTCCAAATTGAAAGCTTAGGTGTGCTAATTAAACTAATATGAAAATTGCTATAAAATTGATATACAATGGCTATGAATTAAGCTAGCATGAAAATGGGATTAGCATGATACTATCAACATGGTGAAAGCTAAAATAGCATACAACTAAGATGATATAAGTTCTTGAAGATGAGAAATTGAGCTCCTTCACCAAAATAGATACTAAGAAAATAGATGCTATTGTCAACATGTCACCTCCTAGAAATGTGTCTCAACTTAAAAGCTTACAAGGAAAGATTCAAGCTATTCGTAGGTTCGTGTCTCAGCTTGCGGATCGTACCTTTCCTTTTACTCAACTTCTTAAAAAGGATATCACTTTTCAATGGAATGAGGATTGTCAGCAAGCATTTGAAGATTTAAAAGTGTATTTGGCTAGTCCTCCTATTCTTCAACCTACCAAACCTTCTAAACCCTTCCTTCTGTATACAACTACTTCCTCTCATGCTCTCGCAGCATTGTTGGCACAACATGATAAAGATGGTAAGGAATGTCCGGTTTATTACATAAGTCATACCTTACTTGATTATGAGACCCGATATTCTGCGATAGAAAGACAATGCTTGGCCTTGGTGTTTGCGACTCAGAAATTGAGACATTATCTTTTAAATTCAGAAGTCCACGTCATGGTAAAGTTTGATCCTTTGAAGCATCTTTTCTCTAAAACTGATTTATCAGGACGCCTAGCTAAGTGGGTTATGATGTTAACTGAATTTGACCTTAAATTTGTTTCACAAAGAGCAATTAAAGGACAAGCGTTGACCGATCACTTACTTGAGGCCCCTTCACCTTTCTCCTTCCCTAACCCTGAGTCTTTTCCTGATGACTTCATTCTTTCTATAGAGAAAGATGAAACTTGGGAGTTATACTTTGATGGCTCTAAGTGTCGTACGGGATCGGGGGTAGGGGTTGTTCTGATTTCTCCTACAAAGAAGTCCATTCCTTTATCATATCGTCTAAATTTCCTGTGTACCAATAACATTGCTGAGTATGAGGCTCTTATAGCGGGAATAAAAGCAGCCTTAGCTCTGAATATAAAACACATACATATCTATGGAGATTCGCAATTGATTATAAGACAAGTAACAGGAATATATCAAGCAAAACAAGACAAATTATCACAATATAAAGACCTTGCTATCTCTTTATTACAAAATTTCGATTCTTATACTATGGAACCCATTCCTCGAAAAGATAATCGACATGCGGATGCAATGGCATGTGTGGCTTCTCTGGTATCTTTAGAGGACCCTGTGGTCGATCTTAAATTCGTTATTCACAACCTTATTTCTCCAGCTATTGTAGATGATTCTAGCTTGGTAACATGTTGTGATTTTATAGACTCAGATGAATGGTACTCGCATATCATAAGATATTTGACCGATGGTACCTTTCCTGATTCCGCTAATAGGAACACTAGGGCTAGAATCCGCAAGCTGTCTGCTAGGTATATCATTCTTTCTAATGTCCTTTACCGAAGGGGTTATGATGGTCTTCTCCTTCGTTGTCTTAACAAGTCGGAAATCCCTGTTGCTCTTGAAGAGGCACATTCAGGTGCCTATGGGGGGCATTTTGGGGGCAAATCCTTGGTTCATAGATTGCTTCGTATGGGATACTATTGGCAAACTATGCAGAAGGATTCCTTTTCATTTGTTAAAAAATGTCATCAATGTCAACAACACAATAATCTGATTCATGCTCCTGCCCAAGAACTCCGTTCTCAAGTAGCTTCTTGGCCTTTCTCCGCATGGGGTTTGGATCTTATTGGAAAAATCTCTCCTCCTTCATCTCAAGGACACACCTTCATTATAACCGCAACAGATTACTTTACGAAGTGGGTAGAAGCTATTCCCCTTCGCTCTACTACTGCTGAAGTGATTTGTCAATTTCTTCTAGAAAACATTATTTCTCGATTCGGGATACCTTCCACTATTATCTCAGATAATGGGACATCATTTAAGAACAAGGACGTGAAGAAATTCCTCGAGGAGTATCATATCAAACATCGATTTTCTACACCATACTATCCTCAGTCAAATGGTCAAGCCAAATCATCCAATAAGATAATTGAACAAATTCTTCGCAAAACCGTGAATAAGCATGGTAAGGATTGGAGTAACCAGCTAATCTATGCTCTTTGGGCCTACCAAATGAGTGTACGAATTGCTACGGGAACTACTCCTTATAATCTTGTTTATGGTGCCGACGCTATTATGCCCTTAGAATTAGAGATTCCATCACTTAGGGTTTCTCTCAAAGGTATAGTAGATGATGACTCTTATAGAGAACAACGACTTCAATAGCTTGAGATGCTTGATGAACAGTGCATAAACGCTCTTGAGCATATTCAAGCGTATCACAAAACTCTACAATGAAGCTATAATGATAAGGTCATTCAACGTTCCTTCTCAGTAGGTGACTTAGTCCTTTATGAGAATCAGCGCAATGTGAATGCCTTACCTGCAGAAAAGGGAAAATTTAGTCCTAATTGGCTTGGACCATATATCGTTATTGAGGATTATGGATCAGGTGCTTACAAAATAGCGGATGTAGATGGTACGCCTCTTAAAGAACCTATCAATGCTATGCACTTGCGTAGATATTATGCTTAATTCTTCATTCTTCATCTATCTTCTTTTCAATTCTTCAACATTGGATAATATGTTAGTGTCTCTTAATTAAAGCAAAATAGAATTAAATGTTATGTTGTTTAATCTATATTGCTTCGTTCCTGACAAAGCGTGTCTTCTTACTTTATGGTTTGTCTTGAATTCATTTATGTAAATTGTGAAAGATTTACATTCCATTATGCTAGCATATTATACAGTGTCTTTATGTGTTAAATAGAATCGTATCATGTTGTGTTTAAGTTCAGAATTAAATCACATTAGTTATATGATTCTTAGACTTAATGCATATTTCTTCCTTGTCATCAATGTTGTACTTGATTAAATATTTTAATTAAGTCAAACATGTATCAATTTAATCATGGAGCATTGAGAAATCAATCACATGGAAATTAAATTCTGAACATACATGTACATTTACCAGATGTATTAGATTTAATCAAAACAAAATATACATTGTTTTAAGCATTAAAGATAACACATTTGAGACAAAAGAGAAGCATGTATATATACATATATATATGTGTGGATCGTATACAAATATAGGTCACTGTATATCCAAAATGTGACCTCTCTTTTACATCATAAAATCATCTCCTATCCCTAGGGCTAGTGGCTGGAGAGTGTCGACTGGACGCTCCCTCCTGATTTGGCCGTGAAGGTGGACCCATGGGTGTGTAGCGCGATACAAACCGTGAGTGACTCCGAGAGGAACTCCTACGATCCCTATCCATAAGGATCGCGCGATAGGTGGTAGCCTCGGCCTGAGCCGCTGCTAGATCTCGCCGCGCCTGCTGGACGTCCTCTGATAGGACTCTCTCTCTCCCTCCATATATCTACCTGTACTCGGAATGGGGAAAACAAGTCCTCATGCCGACCCGCGTTCCCCTGAGGCCTATAGGCAATCTGTGAGGAACTGGGGATCTGTGCTATCATGGAAATGTCTGTCATTGCTTGCTGAATCAGGGAACGCCACTCCTGCACATTAGCTATGGCAGTCGAACATATTTTTTGTTAGTACCATTATATATCATCAAAACATTAATCAATCAATATAAACCTACTATACCTAGATCTCCCTCACGCCAGTAGGGATCATGATATGGTAGCATCTGTGCCTGGGCACCACTAGGCTCCCCTCGCTCGAATAATCTGTGCACGATGGGTGTAGGCTGGACGGTACTAGGAACAGGTCTCCGTATCGCCTCATGTTCCCCCTGTTGGGGAATAAGAGGTGGATCCAGGGCTATGGTATCGTCTCCTGAATGGTGGGGAGCTGCATCCGACTCCTCCTCATCATTTCTATCCTCCTCCTCATCGTCCTCCTCGTCATCCTCATCCTCGTCCTCATTCGCATCATCACCCGCATCTCCCTCGTCCTCCTCTCTATCTGTATCCTCCTCCTCCTCCTCGACACTGGGCTGATCGCCTATAGGTGGATCAGGATCTCCCGCCTCCTCATGACCCTCTCCCTCTTCTGGCTCCTCTGACCTGGATCCCTGGTCCTCGTCTTGGTCTCCATGTCTCCATGGGCCTGGATAGCCTGTCGCATGATCTGGTGGAAAGATAGGACCTGGATATGATCTCATAAACCATGAGACGTACCTGCGCTGTGCTCCAGGCTCTGCAGAGTAGTCAGTGACTACATCCTGATCAGATCCCTCTAAGTCTGTAGTCTCAATGTCATCTACCGTCAGTCTCGCTACTGCTCTAGGTCTGGGAAGGACCCGTGAGTGTCGAGTATAGATGGGCACATCGGCTGGAACACACTGCTCTAGCCCGAACTGCCTCCGTACTCGCTCGAAGTAGAAAGGGACTATGATGTGTGCATATCGTCCCCGCAGTAGGCGGTTCCTCTGTAGGCATGCTAACTGTCTCTCCATCCCATCCCATCTGTGCATCCGTAGGTAAGGTCTCCACACTGTCACCTCGGCTGTCAGTCTGTCAAAAATCACTCTCCAATATAACAAATCTCCAAATCTCCACTCGCTGGTAAGTGGATAAGCGAACACCCTAGGTCGCTCGCTCGCTGTACTCAGCGGAAAGCCGACGAGCCTGGTGCATGTGAAGTGCTCTAAAATCCACACCTGTAGAAGTGTGCATGTCATCAAACTGAACCCCTGTCCAAATACGTACTCCTCAAGGTCGTGATAGAGATGTGCAAGCATACTCCGACCCCAAGCATACACTCTCCTGTGTCTCTCCATCGCTCTGATACACCATGTGAGACCCCCATGCATGTGTGTCCCTCGCCCATTAGGGCAGACGGCTAGTGCTATGATGGCTATCATAAGGCGTCTCAGAAGGGGTACCTCCCCTGTAGGATGTAAGAGCCTACACGATGGCGACGCAACACAGAACCTGAATGGAGACCCCGAAACTTGTCCATGACACCAAAAACTGCATTTTCAAGCACCCTGGCCTGAACCTCCTTTGCACCCTGCTGTCCCGGGAGGTGGGACTAGAGCGCCCAGCGCCCTGGTCCCTGGCCCTATTTTGGGCCCGGTCTCCTATGGGACTTCGGGTCTTTTTGTTTGCAAATTGGAAATAATATTTCCTGGTCGGCCTAAGGTCGGGAAAATCAGTCTATTAACCCTAATTGGCAAGTATATAAACTACATTTTCCTCTCCCATTGGGTAAGGGGAAAAATAGATGGAAAAGGCGTGAAAACGATATTCAAACATTCAAGCATTCAAGCATTCAAGCATTCCTTCAAGCAATTGATCATTCTAAGTCTCCATTCAAGGCTAAGTGTTGCATTCAAGACAAGGATTCAACCATTGAAGAGGAGATCACTTACTACATGCTACTACAACATACAACATACAACAACATCTATACCTTCGCACATAAGGATACAAACATCCTTACAACAAGGTATTAGTACTTGTTTTACATTACAGACATTTACATTTACAGCATTTCTCATTTCTTGGTTAATTCCAAAACCGGGGTTTGACCTAAAGGCAAACCCCTAATCCCTAACCCCCCAATCGTCTTCGCTTTTCTGTGTGTAGGTTGCAAGTACGCGGCTAAAATTGAAGATCTGGAATCCTTGTGCAGAGACGAACAGATCCCCCTTCGTTTCGCGGATTTTTCGGAGGACCGTGTGCACGTCGGGCGCCATCGTCCCGTCAACTTTCTCTCAAATTTGCAGGACAGCGCCGTATCGACATTTTACTGCTAATTCCAGGTCCGCAGCTTCATCCTATATCCCTATCTCAGTTTATAAGCGAATCTTTCTCACTTTCTATGCATTCCTAGCTTAATTCTTCTATGCACATTCTTTACAAAAGAGGGTAGCCTTGCTGTCTTAACCCTTGAAACTCATTTAGCATCCAATCTTGCATTGTGTGGGATTGGATCTTGTGGGTTTCAACCCCTCTTTTGAATGTAAAGTCTCCCAAGTGAAAACCATCAACCCTAGCAACCTCCCTTCTCTCTCCTTGGAGTTGGAAGAGGGGAGAGCAACTAGGGTTCGACCGATTTTCCGCTTTACAACTATCAACATGGTGAAAGCTAAAATAGCATACAACTAAGATGATATAAGTTCTTGAAGATGAGAAATTGAGCTCCTTCATAACCTGCAAAATGACTATAAATTTGATGCACAAGATGATGGATCTCAAAGAGTGAAGGAAGGGGCTCTATTTATATGAAAAATAGAGAAATGGATGGTTGAGATTGAGAAATCTCAATAAGGGATAGGATGGAAACCTACCAATCCATGTGGGGAATTCAATCCAATCCCAAGTTGACAAATGTCACCTTGAGATGGCTTGAGAGGATGCTAAGTAAGCATTAGGGATAACCTCAAGTGATGACATCATTGGATAATGATATTATCCAAGGGATCATGCTATTGTCCAAGAGGTAAACTCTTGTGCAAAGTTGAAGGATGGTCAAAGGGACAACCATCATGGGCTAGGATGATGTCTTATAAGAGACATTCAATGCTCTTTGAAGACTTTGGAGGTTAACTTGTTGGAAGGTAGATAACCTTCAAGGCTTTTGTAAGGGCCTTACAATTTTGGAAGACTCAACAAGTTAACTTGTTGAAAAAGGTTAAGTCTTCAACACATTTTGAAGACTTTCCCCAAATTTGGAGAAGTGACTCCCCCAAATTTAGGGATGTGACATGATTAGAGGAATTTAGGATAGTTAATGAGCGATTAGAGGGGTTCTAGATGAATATTAGCATGCTAATGGAAAATGTAGGAGAATGCAAGTGGAGGGAAATAGGGATTTTTTAGATAAAATAGAAGATTTATTTTAGCCAAAAGGGGTGAAACTTGCATTTGTAGGATTTTTCAAGTGGGGGGACTATTCACAAATAAATAATGATTTATTTAAATGCAAAGGGATTTTTTATTTAATCAAATATAAATTCAATTAAAAGGGAAAAGGGGGTTTTAATTAAATAAATAAGATTTATTCAATTAAATGGCTAAAGGGTACTTAATCAAACCTTAGTTTAATTAATAGGTTAGGCTAGAAGAAAAGGATTTTAATCAAATCTTTAATTTGATTAATAGGTTGATTGGAAGAATAGTGATATTAATTAAACCTTAGTCTAATTAATAGGCGAATAAATGATGATTAAATGAATAAAATCCATTTAATAAGTTGTGCAAGTTTTAGGTGTCTAAAGCTTTAAATGCAAATTCAGATTTAGGAGGGGCTTCACCAAATTTGCTCAACTCAAAAGCAACAAGATTACCAATCAACATATCTCTAGTCACATTTGTCATAGTATGAATCTCTTTAGTAGCAACAGCCTTATGCTTGTAAGCAGGAGGCAAGGATCTCAACACCTTAGCAACCATCTCAAATTCTTCCAACACTCCACTAGCACATCTAATGTTCAACACCAGCTCATCCACTTTCTACATAAAGGAGGTAATGTTCTCATCTTCTCCTATCTTCAACATCTCATACTTCCCTTTTAAAATTTGCGACTTAGCAACTTTCACATGATTGTCACCTTCATACAAAGTCTCCAGCTTCTTCCATATCTCATGAGTAGTCTGCAAGTCCATCACATTAGTCATCTCAGAATTAGACAAGGCACTCAACAATGACTCCTTAGTTCTAATATTGAATTCAACTTCCTTTATCTCATCCAAAGTAGTAGGACCATTCGAAGGAGCATTATACACATTCTTAGTAATATTCCAATAGTTGTCACCGGTGTATCTCAAACGACATTCCACCCGGTTCTTTCTAGAGAGTGTAATTTGTTCTATCAAATCTCAGACTACCCTTCTTAAAAGCAAAGGTTGCCATCCCAGATCTCCTCAAGCGATCAAGCTTCTTCCAGAGGATCTATCTCCAATGCCAATTGTTGGCAACAATGCCTCGAACTGAGAGGGGGGGGGGGTGATTTAGTTTGCTCTCAAACTCTACACAACTCAAACTTAAAGTTAGATCTTATAATAAGCAGTAAAATCATAAATCAACACCACATCAATAACACACATAACACCAAGATTTTTGACATGGAAAACCTTGTTAAGGGAAAAGCCACGATGGGAACCTACCCAGAATGAGATAATACCTCGTTAGGAGTAAATGTAAATATTACAATGGGGAATGCACATGTATTTAGGCACACTGCCTAGAGCTCACTTCTCAAATCACAAAACAAGAAGGGCTACAACCCTTGGAAAGGCTCACTGCCTTACAAAAAGGATTGGATTACATTTGGAGGATCATGAACTGATAAAATAGCATCTTCTCATACTTGGTTATAATTTCGGTTAAGCACATATAATCAAACTCTGTTTTTTCACACTTCTTCACACTCTTTAACACTTCTCCTCTTCTACTAAAAGATTTAATCAATGTTTGCACATGTAGATACCAAGCAGATGCATCCGCAATATATATTTATACAAATCATCAACCTATATTTCAAGGTCGGCTAAACTCTCAAAACAAATTACAAAATAATAACCTCACACACTACAATAATACTTGCAGACCAAAACAATGTTGGCTAAGACATAGTCTGGACCTAAATCAACACTACAAACACCCAACACTTCTAACAATTATGCCTCGATCATCCACAACACACTACAATCACCAAGAATATCGCATAACATGAATAACACCACCAGATCAAGACAATGATCAATAATGCACACAACGATCGATGCAGATCATCAACACAGATAGGACATGATCTAGAAACATCCAAAAGTAATGTGAATCACCATAGAAACAACTACAACATCACATCTTACTAGAATCTCCATCAACATTATATCGAACCTCAAGAACACATACTAAACTGACTGCCAAACTAAAAGATTTACTTGCAGACCTCCAAATCATGAACCATCTGAATTCAAGACACATATGAATGTCCCAAACACTTTGTGAAATTTTCAAACCAAGATATTGCAATTTCGGAGCAATGCGGAGCACAAACCAGAATACCGAATAAAACAAACAATTGAATAACTAACCATAACACCGAATAACACGAACAACTGAATAACCAACCATAATACCGAATCACACACTCGATGAAATCACCGAGTAGAATATTGAAACATCTGATAAATCAACTAGAGATAAGTATCTCTAAACCCATTAAACCGCAACAACTCATTTGCAACACATTGACCAAATCAACTCATCCAATCTGATTGCAATACTGGAATACACAAAAGAATATGTTGAAATCAACGACAACACATTTTTCTAGCAAAATTCTCAACAATATACAACAATAATATGACTTGCAACATATACTTAAATGCATGCATAATTACTCGTTTCTGTTATTATATGATGCTTATTAGGAAGAATATTAGAAATGGTATCTTTTGGTTAAATATTTTACTTTGTGTTTGTTTGCACGTTTGAATGGTCCAATAATCAGAATAATTGTCACTATGTTCTGTTTTATCTTCATAAATGCATTCTTGGATGTGTTTTGAGTTATCAAGGAAATGAAGCAGACAAGTCCAGTTCAGTTACTAAGAAGATGATGACAACTCTTGATCGTACCAAGTAGAGAGATCCCCTTGATCTTCTCTACATCTATTCCATCGGTTGTCTATTAGAACTTTAACTTCTTTATGAAGTTATTTAATTTCATGTTAAATCTTCTTTAGTTCGATTTTGTAATTGTTACTTTGTTTTAAGCGGGTAACTTTAGTTTGAATTTGAATAAATAATATGTCTAAATATTCTTTAGGTTTATGTAGAAGCTAGTAGGAAATAATCAGTAAGTTAGCTAGTAGTAGATTCTCATGCTTTGTAATCAAAAAGTTTGTTTTACTTCCTTTTGGAAGTATATCTCAATGAAAATTCAAAGTTGATCAAAGAATCGTTGTGTTTAGAATCCCACCAGGGGAAGAGCAGGCCCTGCTCGACCGAAGGTAGGTGATCCTTGTGTTATTTCACTTTCATTTTAGTTATGGAAATTAAATTTGATTTCATTCTATTCAATTCACATGATGATGAGTTCCAAGTAAATAGGAAGATGATTACAAAATTTGTAGTTATTTATTTTTCATGTAGATGTTGTTTTAATAGTTAAATGTTAATAAATTCTAGTTTTACAGCTTTGTTTAGATCCATTCAGTAAATGCATTTCATTTGTATAGTAGTTATTGAGATGATGAATTTGGAATTGAGACAAGAGCAAGAACATTGTCAAATTAATTTATGTAATTTAGTTGTTTTCATGTTTGTTAAATTAGATTTCATTTTCTACAATCAAAAGATAGATTTCATTTCTTGCAAGAGTGAAATAGGTTCATTTTTTAGCACTTAGTTTTAGATTTGAATTCATAAGAAGTTAGAAGTTATTTAAATTTTGATTAGATAATTCCATGGATAAATCTTAACTCTGTCCTATTCAAACCCTTGATATTAGATCTGAATCTTTCTTAAGATAGTTCAATTTCATTAATTTAGGTTCACAAAGTGTCTTCTAGTCTTAAAACTCAGTTGCAAGAAAGAGCTCTTGATAGCTCCTGACGGAGCATGATCAAACTCAAGTCACTGTTTTACAGTGCAAAAACCCCCAAAACTGAATATCTCCTTATTACAGACAACTTTAAGACACACCCCAGTTCGATATTGAAAAGAATTTAAATGATATAAGTTGTGACATCAACAACAGGTTGCCCACCACAACCCTAGTTGACAATTACATGTACATTGTAACAATGAATGATTGCTTGGTTTAGGATAATCTTATCTTTGAGTTACAAAGCATAACTAGTAGCCTTGAAGCATTAGTTTTTATAGGGGAGCAGACATTTTTTGTGTCTTTTTCGATGATGATATCAAATTATGAGAGTAACAGGTATTTTACAATTCATTTCCTAATTTCATAGAAGTAGTAACTTTTGTTTTCAAAATTTAGGACCATTATAACCTTTATCAAACATCAAAATATTTACTAGCAATGTGTAGGAAAGATAAGAAATGGTCTACATTCATTGCATGTAGAGGAGAAGAGATCCCTTTGAAATATTTCTTCCAACTAATACCACTAGAAGGAGCAATTCAGTTTTCATGGCATAAATAAAAGAAGGAAAAACCAAGAGGGATACACTACCCTAAAAACAATTCACTTGGTCAATCTCCACCCTCAACTCCTAATTCTAGTTGTAGATTAGTATTTCTAACTTCTCCATCCTCTATTGGATCACATCATACAATGGGAGACTTCGGGAATGCAAACCAAAGAATACAAATTGTTACATTTTATCTTCCTATCATTAATAAATAAAGAAATCCCATAATAAAAAAATACCTCCTTCAGGCTTTCCAAATTTTCATGGCCTTATAACAAAACACCCATACACACTCCCATTTTAATTTGATGTCCTTTGCTAAATTTATGACTACACAATAGATGCTCATAAACTTAAACTATTTTTTGTTACGCTTGAGGAATTGACATTAAGATAGTTTATGAGACTTGGGAGCAATGGGTACTTGGGATATAATGAAGGAGAATTTCTTGAAGAAATACAAAGTCTATTACAAAGGAGGTGATATGAATGGAGATGACATTTTAGGATAGCCAAAAGGAAGATGAACCTCTAGAGGACTATGTTGAAGAGTTTATGTTATGTTTACAAAAATATAAACAAAACCAATTGACAAGGAACTCTTTGAAGCTAATATTTCTAAGAGGAGGTAAGGAAGAGTGTTTAGATGCCTTAGATCTCATTGCATCAGGTGATATATCCCAAGTTCCTTGGGAAGATGTTTGTCAACTCTACATAAATTATTCAAGAGACATAATGAAAAAGACCTACAACTTAAGAACACTTACTAGTAAAAAAGTTGTAGGAGATTAAAGGATGGAGCTCAGCAACCTATTGAAAGACATAAATAAAAATATAATCAATCATATGAAAAATTAACTAAATACATTACACACTACAAAAAAATAAGAAGATGCACAAGCTGTGTTGATAGAGTAGTGTCCCTCCTATTGCCTAAAGATAAAAGACTGCAAGTGCAAGCATGTAGTGGGCATTGAAGAGAATCACGTCTGACTAGATTATGGAGCATGGAGGATTAATATGACCAAGTATTTTACTTAGATCAAAGAAAACCATGGAATAAAAACAAGGTATTCCCGAAGATCCATAATCTTAAAATAATTTCTTTCCAAATTTATTTTTGAATAATTCTCCATGGTACAACCAACCTCCACCTACTTGGCCAAATTATGGACCTTTTGGTTGAGCATATTCACAAAGAATGTGACCACAAAAATAATACTAACCACAAAGCTAATATCAATATTGACAATTTTCCCAATCTATATGTTCACGATAGCCATGGTAAGGTAACCAATCCTGGTCGAATCCCAATGCTAGCTACCTACAACAAAAACAACAACCATTACCTCCACAATAAGCTATTATGTCTAATCTTGCTAATCCTTCACCAAATCCACCAAGAACACTCAAATACCAATGATGTTGTGCAGTACCCTACATGTGTCATTGATAGTAGTGATATGTGGGGAAATGAGATCCTAGCCTAGGAACATAAAGTAAGATCTCAAATATCCATTTCATATAAGTGGAATACAAATGGGCTCATCTAAAGTCCTAATAGGAGATTTGAGCACTTGGATTTATGTTCCTTTGTAGCAATGGAATTGAGGCTGTGAAATATGTGTAAATGAATCGGGCTAAATGATATGAAATTGACAACTTTCAACACAAACAGTAAAATAAAAAATAAAATATCAACATAGTAGATCAGATCTAGAGAGAAGAGATAGAGACGAACTCGTGACTACAATTTGCACCTGAAAATATAGGATTGGTGTATTGGTGGAAATTTAGACATAGGGTTTCAATTAAGATAATAAAATCACTAACAAGCCAAATTTACCATTACATTGAAAGAGGGGTGAACCTAATAGTCCTAGCCACAATCCAAAGAAAGGGCTAAAATTCTGATTAGATTCATTATTTATTTGTTTACCCACTCTTTCTCGTTGAAATTGGATGATAATAAAGAGACTACTATAGATATCTTGCAGAGCCACAAACTGAGACATCGACAAAATAATATATTTAGAACCTATTCCCAGAAGTTTGGCCTGATTTATCGAGATCAAGTCATACAGATTTGCCCGTTCCTCTGAATTTTACTTCGTCAAAAGCATGGGGGATTCAATTAGTGAACCTGGGTTATATCATGTGTGTTCGTGACATACTAAAGAATCCCCCTATTTTCAAAAAATATTGCCCTAAACTCCTTTCTTGTCAACCCCTCCTTTTACATAGCCCAAATTAAAAACCCCCTCTTTTCATTAGATACTGTTACTACTTATCAAATTGCCATTAGTTTCATATCCAAAGTCATACTATATATTCTAGTCAGTTAGTATTACCGAATCATGCAGTCGGTACACATAGAGAAGTCGGTATGAACAGTCTAGTCGGTTACATAAGAAAGTAGTCACAGAACGCAGTATTCACTGAGTTGTTTACCGAGTAATGTTTCATGGCTACCGAGTGGTAAAGTTAACTCACTGAGTTGATATTCACCGAGTGAAACGTTTTACCAGATACATTGAACCTGGACATGCACATGAAACATGTTACAAGATCGAGGCACATCTAACCATTTTTGCATTGGAAATTGCACTAGAAGATTGTGTATGATTACAAGGTCAATCTAACCAATGAAATATTTTGTTTAGTTATTCATTTAAGGAATATTTTTGTAAGATCGAAGCAATGAATCAGATCACCGCTGTAAGAGATCTATTTATACAACATGATTTTAGGGTTAGAAAAAGAGAGATATACAAGAGATGTGAGATATGTGTGTGTATGCATGAAAGAAGCCTGTTATAGAGACACAGAGAGGTCACTGAGAAGGTTATCAGTGAACAGTTGAAGAACAGAGTAAATAGAAGGGTTTACCGAGTTACAATATGGGTTACCAAGGTATGCTACAAGCTAGGTAATCTTATTCTGAGCACATAGAATCTGCTATAACATTTCAGATGTAAAGATGCAGATATTTGTAATGATTCTATTGTAATATTTTGAAGTTGTAAGAGAAACTTTTAACAAGGTAAAAGACTCTAACCAAGTCTATAAATTGTAAATCCTTTAACCAGGTGCAACATTTATATAGTGTTGTAAAATCCTTTAGTAAGGTAGATCTAACTGATCTTGATACTCCTAACAGGGTAAGCTATCAGAAATAGCTAAATGTAGCTCTAACCGAGCATTCTTTATTATTGTAGTAGTGAAGTTGTGGGTGCCATTCCCACCTTATTTTTTCTCTCTAATCAAGAGTTTCTGCGTGACCAAAATATATGTGTTACGGAGTGAATCATGTATGATTGTTATCTGTTGATTTTAGTTTTATTTTATGTTACTGCACTATTCTATTTATGCATAACAGTAAGGTTATTATCAAAGAAAAGTTTTGGAGTACTGATTCACCCCTCCCCTCTCAGTACATTAGCTTTCCATATTGGGCCTAACAGATACTATATGTATCAATTTTTTCTTTTAACATTTTCCATACCCCTTTATATTTCTATCTTATGTTATGATATAGATTTGGTTGTGTTTTAAGAAAAAATCTAGATTTGGTAGAATGTACTAATATTAATCAATGGGTTACATAAGATACTTTGAGTTCAAATTTTCAAATAACATTAGGCATGCTTTTGTTTTAATTTTTAGTTGACCAACTCAACCAGTAATATCTCCTCTTAAGTTGTCTCTAAGGGTTTTATCTCATTGCGTTAACCAGCCTCATGCTTAGGCTTTTGTTATTTTATTGGTTAGTATATTTTTTCCTTAGTCTTCACACACATGTTTTTATTTGCCTATGTCATGTGTTAGTGCTTGTAAGTCCAATAAGTCCCCTCTCATGTCCTAGTAACTTTGTATTTAAAGCATGTGCTTTAATTTACTCTTAAGTCATGGTCCCACCTAGGATTTGTCGGGTTGTCATTGAAGTCTATATCGTATCCCACCAATCCACCGAGCTAATATAGGAGTCCATGATATATAACAGAAGCAAATTTTCAGTAATACCCTTCGCGAAGCTTCAACAACATAATGGTGTCCACATGTCAATAAGGAGTCAGCAAAGGAATGATGACAAAGGTTCGATAGGAAATTTCTTAGACACTTCTTAGATCCCAACAACTTGATGATGTCAGCATGAAAAACATTCAAAGAAGGAGAAGGCTTGTTGGTAAAATTTTGTGTCTCAGAGACATTAAAAATTCATCTTGCCTACTCACCAATGCACATGTGGATGGACACATCAGAATGAATGGCCATCAACAAAATCTTTTTTTTCAATCAACCAATCATTGTAGACAATTTTTCCATTACTTTTAACATTCCTACAGTTTCCAAATTATTTTTTTATTTTATAGATAAGTACTAACCAAAAATGGGGGTTAGCTCCCTTACATCGTGCCAGAAATAATCACGACTAGAACAGGTCCTTACATCCAATCCTAAGACTATAACTAGAAAAACTACATGGCTTGTAGAATGATTGTTAGGTGCACTCCAATTTCCATTACTTTGCTCGCAACAGCCGCCAAGAGCCACCAATCATCTCTGTCTAGCAGCCTTTGGAAGGGGGCAAAATTCCTGTTGATGACTCCATTCCGGTAGACTTCCCAGACATCTTCAATCAGGGATTTCAACCTTTCCTTTTCTTCCTTGGCACGATCTCTTTCCTCATCTACAAGGTCTTGGTCATCTTCTGAATCCAAGGAAACATAGTTATCCGAGTTGAAATAACTGCCCAACTGGCTAACCCACATGTCTGCATCCATATTCAAAATCTCATTAGCAATGGCCTACCCATCCATCGCACAGATAAAACCATCTATCCTTTGGATGCAAACTTTGACCCCAGGATATCTATCAATGGGAAAATCATTGCCTCATAAATGAAGTCGTCGCACCAGTGTCTACCTCCACCCAAGATGGATGCCACCAATCTCCAAACTGCATCGAGGACACTATCATCCATGATAAATAGCCTTCTGCACTACACTTGAAAGGATTCATCCTTGCACAGATAACTCAAAACAAAGTGATGAACCATCTCTGCACCTCAAGACTCGAATGCTTTCACCCTGCATCGCGATAACCCTTATACTAAAATCCACCCGTGAAGCCTTGAGTAATGTGTGAATTCGATTAGACCCAACTGTCTCATCTAGTCTGCTTTCTGTCCTCAATATCTCTTCTATAGTGAGAATCTAATCTTCCCCGAAGCTTGAGCAATGTACCAATGTTTTAATTTCAACCACATTACACTTACCAAGAATGAGAAAGGAGATATAGCACCAAGATGTCACTCTTGTCACCTGCGCATAGTTCCCCTTTTATAATTTTTTATCCTATAACCTTTCTGGTGTTCTGCAAAGCACACAACATATCATCCCTCACAATCTTGGAGAGTTCTACATTTTGTCCTATGGAGATGTGTTCTTCAATTTCACATTTAGACACCACACCCTTATTTTCCAAGTAGTCTGCACTTGTATTTGCCTCACGGTAAACGTGCATCACTTTGAACTCCAGAATATGATCCAATAGTTCTAGGATTGATTTTAAGCAACGTCCCAGTTTCCAATTCTGTGTAGAACCATTCTTGGTTGCATTGACTGCTAACTGTGAATCTCCTTCAATTACCAGACGAAAGATACGGTTCCCCATATAGTATTTCAAACCTCTATCTAGCGCAATGAACTCTGCAACGTTATTGCTCGCTATGCCCAAGTAACCTGATATTCCAACCACCATCTCACCCCTACTATCTTTGATTATGCATCCATAACCTGCCTCACTCAGATTTCCTTTGGCAGCCCCATCAAAATTCAATATATAGTACCCAGGCTCAGGGGTTTCCCAGCTGACATTTTGCCTCATGTTATATTTAGGATTGACTATAATAATGGGTGGTATTAAAGATCCCCATTTAATCTACACATTCTTGTCCCAACTTGCGATGCATTCAATTCTCCTACCATACACCTTAACGGATGCCAATTATGAAACCATACCTCTAATTTTTTCAATAACAGTGGTCACATTCAATTCTTTATCTTTAGAAATCCTTCTATTATGCTCTTTCCAGATTTGCCACACCACCACAGAGGGGATAATTATCCATAGAGAGCCCCAAAAAGATTTATTCCTTGAGGCAGGCCACTTGATAATATGGCTCCTGAAGTCCTCGTTAGAAGTTGTCTGCCACTCGAGATTTGCATGAATCCATTTCCAACATTATTTCATGAACTTGTAGCCAAAGAGCAGATGTCCTGTTATCTCCTCATCAACTTTGCATATCACACATCTAGTAGGTCCATTAATTCCATATTTATTCAACCATTCTCCAGTGAGAATTCTACCATGCATAGCTATCCATTAAAAGGCCCCCGCTCACGGAGCAACCATTTTATCCCAGCATAAACTAGCAGACCATTCACATTCCTCATGATCAATAATCTGAATTTGATATCCTAACTTTTCCCTATATTCCCCCGATCGGGTTGCACACCAGATTATTTCATCTTCCTCCTTATTAATAGTAATTCTCCTTTGTTTCATGATTTCAACAAATCTTTCCTGAGTTTCCTTTGTCATAACATCCGCATTGAGATCTTTCCACCCAAAAATTCCACTCTCTCGAGGGTTCTCCACAACATAATCTGACACATATATACCATAGTATCTTTCCACCTCTTCTATCTAATTCTGATCCACAAAACAACTCTTGACACTCTCAAAGTCATTCCATGAATCATGCCAAAATTTGGCTTTGCGACCATTACCAATTTTCCAGGACAAGTGACTAGAGATTAGGTGCCTACAATCTTTCATGAACTTCCAAATAGTAGACTCGTTCCTATTAGTTCTTATTGTCAAGATCCTCATAGGGTCATCATTATCTAGGTATTTTTTTTGCATTATTCTACTCCATACCTTATTCGGACATCTATACATCTTCCACACCAGTTTAGCCCCTAAGGCCAAATTTTGTAGTTCCATCTTTCTCAGTCCAACACCACCACATTCTTTTGGTTTTTATACTATCTCCTAGTTTAGTAATGGGATTTTTTTAATTTCATTTACCCCTTCCCATAATTTTTTTTTCAAAAATATTTCCAATGCTCTGATAGCTTTGATTGGTAGTTTAAAGCACGATATTGCAGATCGAACAAATTTGATTAACTGGATTCTACCCGGGAGGGCTGACCACTTGTTCTTCCATGTCTCTATTTTTCCCTACACTTGGAAATGAGTTCTTCCCACAACTCAGGCCTAGAGGCTCCCGAGAACATTGGGACACCAAGATATTTTGATGGGAGCGTTCCCACTTTCCAACCCAAATTTTGCAGAATTTTGTTTTGTAAAGGTTTTTTCGTATTAAAAAAAAAAATCTTTGTTTTCTCATCATTAATCCTCTGACTTGCAGCACTAGCATACAAATTCAGTGTCTCCTTAAATACCTCTGCTTCCCTTAGTGAGGCTTCTCCAAACAAACTTGTGTCATTCACAAATTGTGAGTGGGCAATCAGAGTTAGTCCATCATGGATTATCGGCCCCTTCCATAATCCCGCTTCCCTTTTCTTGTGTATTAGATGACTCAGAGATTCAGCCATTAATACGAAGAGTGCAGGGGAGATTAGATCCCCTTGCCTTAATCCATTAGTGCTTTCTAAAAAACTGAACACCCCTCCATTGACCACAACTGAGAAGTGTGCAGATCCAAGGCAAAAACTAATCATCTGTCTCCAATTTGCATCAAATCCAAACTTCTCCAATACCTCATCAAGAAATTTCCACCGTACATTGTCGTAATCTTTTGATATATCAAGCTTGATTACCATGGCTTTCATTTTCTCTGTGATTATGGAGTGCAGGGCTTCAACCATGAGTATAATGTTATCCATGATTTCTTAGCCAGGGGTGAAACCATTTTGTTCTTCAGAGATGAGTTTGGGTAGAAGAATATTAAGTCTATTAGAAAATGCTTTGGTAATTATCTTGTATATAGTATTACACAACACAGTTAGCCTAAATGCTCCCAATGATTTTGCATCAAACTTCTTTGGAATGATTACCAAGATTGTATTGTTTATTTCCCTCACAAATCTCCCTTTCTTTCTAACATCCTCCATAACTTTCCAAATATCCTCCTTAATGAAGTCCCAACAATTTTGATAAAAACATGCAAGAAAACCATCCAACCCCAGGGCTTTGTCGGGGTCCAAACAAAAAACAGCCTTCCTAACTTCCTCCAAAGTGAAGGGAGCCATCAACATAGCGTTTTCTTCTAACGTGACTAGTCTAGGTATAGCCTCCAATATCTCCCCATTCCCTACTTCAGGATCTCTAAATTTATCATTGAGAATGTCAGAAAAATATTCAACCGCAGCTTGTTCAATCTCATTCCTATTTTGTAGCCTGCGCCCATCCTCCAAGGTGATTTCACTAACTTGATTAAAGGCTTGTCTTTCTTTAACAGAGGAATGAAAATACTTTGTGTTTTTATCCCCATCTTTTATCCACATCTCCCTCATCTTATCCCTCCATTAAATTTCCTCCCTAATGAGTAGTTCCGCAAGTCTTTCCTTAAGATTTTTCTCATTAATGAAATCTACCTTGCAAATCCCGATATCCATGATTTTCCTGCTTAAAGCATCTAATTCCATTTCAACTCGGTCCTTTTCCTCAAAGATGTTTTTGAATGTCTCTTTGTTCCACACCTTAATTTTATCCTTAATGAAATTCAATTTTCTAACTAAACAAAAGCTTGGCGTACCGCTTTTATGTGCGAACATTCCTTCCACCATCCACTAATGGTTTCCTTAAGAGAAATATCTCTCCACCACATGTTCTAGAATTTGAAATATCCTCCCCCATGACCAATTTCCGAGCCCATTTCCAGCATTATGGGGTAATGATCCGATAGACAGTAAAGAAGAATTTGCACGCTCATTGGAATTCCCTCCATAATCCATTTTGTCCTAGTCAAGAACCTATCCAAACGCTCTGCAATGTTGGTGAATCCCATTCTTCTGTTTGTCCAGGTGAACCACCCTTCAAATAGAATACAATCCACAACCTCAATCCCCTGAATGAAGTCTCTGAAATCCACCATATCCCTGCCGATTTTATTTGTACCTCCTTTCTTTTCTGATAAGTCCAGTATAACATTGAAATCGCCCCCTAGAATGTAATTGCTAGTTCCAATTAATCTGATTTGTTCGCTTAGCTCCTCCCATAATATTCACTTGTCCGGTGACTGAGTCGGCCCATAGATGTTCCAAATTGAGACAAAGGTGGATGAGAATTTACATTGGACATGTGCTAAGATCCAATGTTTATTTTTACCCATACCAGTTATATTGACAGTATTTGGGTTCCAAAGGATTCCCAAACCTCCCGAGGACCCATCTACAGCTTGGAAAACACCAGACCAACATCTACAAAACTTGATAAACTTTTCCCCATCAGTGATTCCGCATTTTGTTTCTTGAAGCATAACTATGTCACAATTTGCTTTTGCAAGATGGTGTTTCACCATCTGATGCTTGTCAGGGGCCCCTAGACCCCTGACATTCTAGCTAAGGATCCTTATTGATTCCCAAGGGAGCCTTGAGCTCCCTTGGTACTCTTTATTCTGAGAAACTCCATCACACTCATCAATCCCTTTCCGACAGCCTCCTCCTCTCTTTTCTGTTTGTTTGTTTTCCTACCTTTATTACCTTTTTTCTTCTTTCCTTCTATCGGCACCGATTGTTCTATGTTCTTGATCTCTGTGATATCAATTTCATCATCTCCATCTTCCTCCTCAGACTCTCCCACTTCCTCAGATAACTGATACATGACTATATCATCCGTAGTTGGAGCACAAATCTCTTTATTTATCTGCGAGTTTTTAATCAGATCTTCCCTAGCTGGATTACCTCCTCCCTTATCCTCCTTGGGTTGAGGACTGGGATTACCATTGAAATCTATATTTGTTTTGACCTTTGAGCTCTTTTTTTGAGAGGCCTTTATTGGTTCCTTCTAGTTATCTTCTAACAATTGTATAGGCCTCCACACCTCATTGTCCCGGGCACTTTTCCTACAATTTATTGTCGAATGATTCTGTAGTCCGCAATTCAGGAAAAATACCTTGTCCTCCTCGATTTCAACGGTTTGAAACCATTCCATACCGTGGGTTCTTGCGGAATTACTCTAACAGCTGCTAGTCGAAGTCTAGCATATAGGTATGAGTTGCCCTCCGCTATTTCTGTATTGATATCGATTAGGGTTCCCAAAGATCGACCAATTTTATATAGTGCTTCTTCTGTCCAATATTCCATGGGCAGATTGTTCAAGTGGGTCCAAATTGGCTTTTCATATGGTTTTGTGATCAGGGGATTAAATTTCCTATGCCATCTTTGGATGTAGGGTGGGGCTGAATCCATAAACCAGACTCCTCCTTCCAGTATTTTCATTCTTTCTTCTTCCGTTGCAAAGATCACAATGAAAAAGCGATGTGGAAGGAATTTCGTGATTTGAGGAGTTTTCCAATTTTCATCGATCCACTTGCATATCTTTATCCTTTCCATCCTCGGACCTATGAATCTACAAATTATTGCAATATCCTTCAAATACTCTAAATCTACCTTGATTTCCTCTGAAACATCTATGGTTTGTAAATTACTACCGATTCTGGTCCTCCTCACAGTCGCATCCTTGTCGTCATATTCACTGCCCTACAGATTTTCGCTCGCACCCACCATTTTTTGAGTTGGTATAAAAATGGTTTGAACCAAGGATGTAAGCACTACAGGCAAGAAACCCCACTATTTCTCCAAGGTTCTCCCCAAGGTAAGGGTACTCCATTTTTAACATGGTAGAGATGAACCCGTGGGGGTTTGAACCTAGGTTGTAGGCACTACAGGCAAGAAGCCCCACCATTTCACTAAAGTGTCATCCCCCAGTTTCCAATTTTTTAAACATATAAATAATTTTAACAAAATTATTCCTTCATCTTCCTATTGGTTGATGGTGTCAACAATCATTTTAGGGATAAATTGTTGAAGTTAAAAAAAAAATTCACAATCTCTACAAATTTTCACTTATTTTTTATCCGAAATATTAGATATATATTAATGATTTAAAAGTATTGCAAAATTTGTAAGGAATCCAAACAATCATATCAAATGACGATGCTAGCGTGGCCAACATTCAATGAAGGAGAAGGCTTATCGATGAAATTATGTGTCCTAGAGATGTTAAAAATTCATCCTGCCTACTCATCGATGCACATGTGGATGGACACATCGGAATGAATGGCCATTGGCAAAATATTTTTTTCAATCAATCAATCATTGTAGACAATTTTTCCATTACTTTTAATATTCCTATAGTTTCCAATTTTGTAAACATATAAATAATTTTAATAAAATTATTCCTTCATCTTCCTATTGGTTGATGCCGTCAACAATCATTATAGGGCTAAATTGTCAAAGTTTAAAAAAGTATTCACAATCTCTGTAATTTTTCACTTGTTTTTGATCGAAAATGCGAGATATATTAACGATCTAAAAGTATTGCAAAATTTGTAAGGATTCTAGAAATACCTTAGGAATCCAAACAATCATATAAAAACCAACAATTTAAATAACCATTGAATCATATACCAAAAAAATTACTAAACACCCTAGTCTATAGTATCTCCATCTTTTGTGAAAGTTAACATTAAATCAAAATACATCAAAGTCAACTGAATTGGTTAATATTATCCAGAAAAAAAACCAAAAAATTCCTTATACATTTTTAGATTGGAAAAAAAAGCATACTGAAACTCTTAGTGACATGAAAGTAGAAGAAATGAAGGGGTAGAGCATCCTTTAGACCTTAGTGATGGATTGATCCTGGAATGTCTGCCCCTACCACACTTGACATCTTGACTATGGTTCATCATTGAAAAGCTAAACTTCTTCAATAACTATCCTATGATGCTCTGGTTCATAGATTGTGGTATACCCTTCCTCATTGATGTATTCCTCGAACCAATCCCTACCTTTGTTGAACTTCAAACCCAAAAATTTCTGCACAAATCTCATATGCTTGAGAATTTCTGGTCTTCTTGGCTCAAACACATCCATCAATGGCCCAAAAGGAATAGGCATCCTATGATCTTGTCGATTCCCATGACGATTTGCAAAATAGTCCTGTGGGAATGAAATTGTGAAATGGTCATCAATATTAGCAATGACTATTTCAATTTCTCCCAAAAAAGCGTAGTTGAAGAGCTTCTGACACAAGCGCATGACCATCACATTTTCTTCTCGCACCTTGATAATCGAAGCTAGGAATACAACAGGGATATCTATTTTCACTATATATCTATGAAAAGTCATGATGAAATCCTCCCCCATGATTTTTTTTACTACATGAATGATAAGGGGTTTGGAATAATTCAAAACCCTAAGAGGCACCTATCTAGAATTTCCCCAAGAAAAGACAATTGTTGTTTGGTAGAAATCAATCAGATGGGAGAATACATAGATGTAAAGCTAAAAAAGAGCAGTAAGGCAAATGGTGGACAAATGAAGGAGTTGAAATGGAATGCAAAAAGAGAACCTTTGAATACAGAAATGCATAGAAAACTGACTGACTTCACACTAAATAATTGAGAAAGAGATCATAAATGTGGAATAAATGTGATATGAGTATATCCTAGAAATCCGAAAACATATCCTTTTGTAGGAAAAATAATCATTTTAGTTGTGTCGTACATCATTTGTCCATTGGCATGTGTGAGGGAAAGGTAAGAATGTAAGGAGTTCAACCAAACATTAAATGAGAACAAATGAATTTTGAGGAGAATGAATAAAAGGATTGTCAAATTTTGATAGTCCTAAAAAATCAGAGACGAATCACCTTCAATATCCACTCTGTCTATGTTTAAGTTGACCAGCTTCGCTGGCAACATCTTCCTCTTAAGTTGTCTTTAAGGGTTGCAAATCATTGCATTAACTGGCCTCGTGCCTAGCCTTGTGTTATTTTGTTGGTCGATATATTTTCCTTAAGTCTTTACATGCATTTTTTTACTTTTCCTAAGTCATCGGTCCCTTATTATTTCCTAGTAACTTAATCTTCAAAGCATGTGTTTTAAGTCACTCCTAAGTCATGGTGCCACCAAGAGGCCATCGAATCCTAACAACTTGACGATACCAACATGGAGAGTGTTAAAAGGTAAATCACTTATATGTGAGATTGTGCACTTAGGGGAGGATTTGATTCTATCTCGTCGACTTGCCTATGCACATGTGGATGGACACTCAAAAAGAGAAAGCTTGTTGGTGAGATTCTGCATCCCAATGACATTTAAATATCATCTTGTTGACTCATTGATGCATACATGGATGTACACATTAGAAGAAATGACCATTGACAAAATATTATTACACATCCCAATGACTCAGTGATGGAGGAGGTTGCTAACTATGATAGATATGTGGTGTCCACGTCATCAAATAGTGCAATCAACATAATGATGTCAGAAGAGAGATGATGACACATATGGGAAAGTTCAACATCCAACCGAGACAAAAAGTTAGAGTGGCATTTCCTAATTGTTTTTTGGTAGAATCAAAACTCATAAGTAATGGTTTTCAAATGTTTCAACTACCCAACGATGCCAAGTGTTGCAAAGCTAATCATTGGTAAAAAGTTTGTGAATTTTTTTCAAATTTTGCTGACGACCGTCAATCAAATCAAATCAATAGTAGAGTTATTAAGTTTCTCAACTTCAAAGGAATGAAAGCTCACATGAATGATATTAATTTCAAACACATGGTAGATAGATAGTTGATAAAAGCACCAATTCGAGTAAGTTTTCTCAATTTTGAGCAAAAACTCTATTGAAGGCAAAAGAAAAGGCAAGCTCGAGCTTTGGAGATTATGTTGTAGAGAAGATAAATAAGAATTATATGCAAGGTAATCTGGACAATGAGTTGCCTTCTTTCCCATTTTCTTGTATTTGTCTATAATTTTCAAGAGTTTAGAGGCTAAACAAATTAGAAACGATAGCCATAACAAGCTAAAAAATAGAAAACAATCTTTACCTGGTTTTTCCATACAATTAAGAAACCAGAAAACAATCTTTACCTGGTTTTTCCATACAATTAAGAAACCAGAAAACATGTCAACCTCATCCAAAACGTCTACAATAGAGAACCCTAAACCCAAAAGACAAAAGAAGAAGATGAACCTCTGCGATGATGTGATTGCTCAATTGCTAGGGTCTTCTCGAAGACCAAGAACTGCAGGGCATGCTGAAAGATTTCATGACCCACAGAGGAATTATAAAGAAGCTTATATGTCATTCAGAGGCCATAACATTTTTAGATATTTTTACAGCAAATCAAATAGAGAAGCACCTTAGTTTAATCCCTGGAGGCTAGGGTTGGCTCAATTGGTAGTCCTAAATGTCTTTATAAATGTGGACTTGATTAGAGTAATTGAAAAACAATACAATCGTAATAGAAGGTGCATTCAATCAACTTATGGGAACCTCATTGAAATCAGTAAATCCACTATTTGTCAAGTGTTTGGTATGGAGGATGTAGTAGGTAATGACATGGTTATTGACTTGGGTAGCTTGAAAACATAATACCACAATGTGGAGGGTATTTATAGAAGAAAGTGGCTACCACTTCACAGGCCCAAGTTGGATAACTGATTTCAAAAGTTTGAGAAAATAGACCTACCACCTTATAGTGTTGATTTGTTTCACAAGTATTTTCAGATGACTTATTATGCTATGTGTCAAGTGATTGGTTTTGAGGGATCGTTACACATGATTGAGGTACTTAGAGTGTTAATTTGTGATGTCCAAAGCAATGTTGAAAATAGGCCTTTTGACTATCCTTTCTTTGTAGCAGAAGGGACTCACAGTGCCTTAATCTGTATCCAAATGGATAGTTCAATCATCACATTCAAATGGTATTCCTTATTGATGCATATACTACTATTTTTTGGACAGAAAAATATATTATGAAGAAATTATTTGTGCATTAAGGAATTTGATGATAATGGACCAAAGCATCCTGTGTAGTTGTGGACATTTGTTTGGGACTGTGGTTATATGCTTGCCCAACATTTATGTTTTGAGGAGCATTTTGTTCAAAAAGTGTATGGTTTATTTGATCATAACCCTCCAAGGCTATCAGATAAGATCATGAAGTTCCTGAGGCCTAAAGGAAGGGAACAAGAGATAAAGGTTAAAATAAACCATAATTGGGGCTCCGCATTTTCAGTTCCCCTATTGTAGTTATGGATTTATGCTTCTCATGCATGTAACTCTATTATTATAATCTGACACGTGTTGATGTGCTATGGAATTGTTTTTTTGGCCATGTTTTTTCCTGGTCTGATTAACCCCAAATGCTCTATCTTTTGGTCCCATGATTGTGGCATTTGGATAATGTTGTGTTGCTTTGTGGTGTGGTCCACTTCTCATTCATTTCCACCATGGGAATGCTTGCTGAAGACCTATTTTTAAATATGCTTTATTATCTCCTTGGCCGACTTGGAAAATCTATTCTGAAGATTAGTATATATAAAGAATGATTATAATGAAATATCACAAGAGGGATTTATAGAAGGAAGTTGATTATAAAAGCAAGATCTATCTTTGGTGATGTGAAGTGGTTGTTCAATATGGTCATTTGTTGATATTATTTGGTACCGGTGGTAGTGAGCCTAAGGTTTCTTTCGACATTGCAGTGATGGTATGATGAAAGAATAAGTATCTGGTCAACTACTGAGAGGTGGGGGGTGAATCAGTAGATAGAAAAACTAATACTAACTTCACCAATCTCAAAATCAATCTCTCAAAGTAAACTTAGAACTATCAATGCAATACCACTTGTTAAGATAAAAACTCATAAGATAAACCGGTTGACTGTTACAACAAATTAATAGTAAACAACTTCAAACTCATAAACATCCAAATGCTTTTTCATATGTCAACAGACTTCATTTCTCAATGCTTCTGGTTATCATGACTTATCAAAGTAGTTAAGCAAATCAACCATAAAATCATAACCACAAAAATATTCACCACTTGACACAAATATTTTGACGTGGAAACCCAAATGAGAAAAACCACTGTGAGATGAGACTCACAAGATAACTATTTGAACTCTTTGAAGTTTTCCCTGTTAGGAGCCTATCCTGTTAAAGCTTTACAAAAAGTCATGTTAAGAACAAATCCTCTTAGGGACCACCCGGTTAAGGGATTGACTACAATGCCTTGTTAGAAGCAATACCCTATAAGGAGTAGCCTCGGTAGAGGATTTGAAAATCCAAGCTAATGGATCACCTTGTTAGAGGATTTGAATAACACCAAGCTTGTTAGATCTTACCCGGTTAAGGGATTTCAATTATGATGTAATTGTTAGAAAACAACAGGAGTTTTCTAATCTGATTGAATAGCACTACACTTGCTTGATCATATCCTTTTCATGATCCTATCCACCTTTACTCAAACTACAGATACATCATCAGGTTCGACAACCACACACACAACTAAAACTTTGCCAACTCTGAAACTAAACAACTCATCGACCTTATAAAAAAATCAATTAGGTCGGTAACACAACAAAAACCTAATTCTCATAGAGATTACAAACAAGTCGGTTCAAGTATGACCATTGGATTACATAACAATCTCTACACATCAATCAAGAAAACCTTGATCACTCCTTGATCACAGCTTCATCAAACTTAGTAACTCATCACGTGCTTTGCATTATATGCAATATACTTGCTCATTCCCTAGACAAAACCGTTACAACAATGCGCCAAAATCACTTGAAATTATCTTCATACAATAATCATACATGTCATAATCATTATCGCTCATCATCAGATCATAAACCAATATAACCAATTCACCAAACTTAATCAGTTAGGGTTTATCAAACCAATAGGTAGGGTTTACAGGTTCAACTCTCCAATATGTAGCAATGCCAGTTCACTCCACAAATTCTTCCTACTGGTTATAGTTTCTTTCACTAGTTCATCCTACCAGTTACAAAACATTATTACAACAATATCAACAAGAACATTACTGTTTAATTGACATCAATGACAACATAACATATCATTAATGCAATCTTCATGCAAATGCCAACAATCTCCCCCTTTGGCATTGATGGCAATACAAATATCAATACCATTGATTGTTGCGGTGATTGTGAATAGGAATCATGGTTTACTTTACTAAGTATTCATCATGCTCTCCATGTCTTCAGCTTGTCGCTAGTTCTTCTCCTTATAATCACATAATTCTTCTCCCCCTTTGACAACAATGCCAAATTGAAAGTAAAACATGTAATGCCAAATTTCACTGTGCAACATCAACAATCTGCAACTTGATGCTCCCCCTATGGAATAACTCTACTTCTACACCAATCCTATAAAATTCCGCAAGTAGCTCTGGGAATGATGTAATCTACATCATTCTCAACTGACCTCATGAAGGGATACAACCCCTATCTGAATTCTAAGATATTCAAAAGTAATCTTAGGCAGAGGTTTAGTAAAGATATCTGCAAGCTGCTCCTTGGTAGAAACATGCTCCAAAATCACATCTTTACTCTACACTTTTTCCCTTAAGAAATGACACTAAAATTCAATATGCTTGGTTCATGCATGCAAAACAGGGTTCTTGGAAATATTTATGACACTTTTATTATCACATAAGATCTTTACAGGTTCTGAAATCTTCATCCTAAAACCTTCCAAAATGTGCCTCATCCAGATAGCCCGAGTACAATTCATGTAAGCTGCAACATACTCAGCTTCAATAGTAGATTGTGAAGTACAACTTTGCTTCTTACTAATCCATGAAACAAGTCTTCCTCAAAGAAAAAATTCTCCACCGGTTGCGCTTTTCCGGTCATCAACATGTCCTGCCCAATCTGCATCTGTGTACACCTTCAAGTTAAAATTTCCTCCATATGGATACCATAATCCATAGTCAACAATACCTTTCAAGTATCTAAAAATCCTCTTGGTTGATATCAAATGTGTTTCCTTAGGATTCTTTTGGAATCTAGCAACTATGCCAATTGCATGAGCTATGTCCGGTCTACTATGAACAACATAGTGCAATTTACCAATCATTGACCTGTATTGCTTCTCATCAACAATTGTGGATTCATCTTCCTTAGACAACTTACAACCTATAACCATTGGTGTTCCAATTGGTTTACACTCACTCATACCAAATGTCTTCAAAACCTCTTTCACATACTTAGATTGTGTGATGAAAATACCATTCTTCATTTGCTATATTAGCAAGCCTATGAATTTTTTTATTTCCCCCACTAAAGACATTTCAAACTCATTTTTCATTTCATCTGCAAAATCATTGCTCATGTCATCATTACCTCCAACTATGATATCATCTACAAAAACTTCACTGACCGATATTTTATCTCCTTCAAATTTGAGATATATGTTGCTATCATCACTGGTTCTCAGAAAGCCTATCTTCATCAGATGTGTATGAAGCCATACCATGCTCTCAGTTCCTGCTTTAATCCATATAAAGCCTTATGCAATCTGCATACCATGTCTTTCTTATCAGTCAGAGCATAACCATCTGGCTACTCAATGTAAACTTCTTCTTCCAGTATCCCATTCAAAAATGCTGACTTAACATCCATCTGGTATGCCTTGAATTTCTTATGTGCTACAAATGCAAGTAAAGTTCTGACACCTTCCAATCTTTCTACTGGTGCAAAAGTCTCACCATAATCTTCTCCTTCCTCTTGTGCATAACCTTTGCACACCAATCTACCTTTTTTGCGAACTACAACACCATCTTCATTCAACTTGTTCCTGAATACCCACTTAGTACCTATCACATTTTTATTTACTGGTCAAGGTACTAACGTCCAAGTGTTGTTTTTCTCAATTAAATCTAGTTCCTCCTCCGTAGCTTTAACCCAATGATCATCACCAAATGCTTCCTTAGCAGTTCTTGGTTCAATAGTGGAGATCATGCGTGATTTCTCTCTGATTCTTCTTCTGGTTAGTACTCTAGGATCCTTATCCCCAATAATATGCTCAGGATTGTGATTCAATCTCGCATATCTCAGAATAACATGATCATTATCTTTAGGTTCAGCTTCATCATTATCATCATTTTTTTATGAATTTATCTATTCCGGTTGAACTGGTACATCAGTATTTGCTTTACCGGTTTCAGATTTCCAAAAACAAAATGCAAGGATCTTTATCATTTTTCTCCAAATTGGCTTCCTTTGAGACTTCAAGATATTCATCCACTCAAACATCAACAATCTCAATAATTCTCTGTGTCTGGTTGTTAAAACACTTGTAGGCCTTACTCTTGGTGGAATAGCCAAGAAATATACCTTCATCACTTTTAGCCTCAAATTTTCTAACATAATCACCTTTCTTAATAAAACACTTGCTTCCAAATATCTTGAAATAACTAACATCAATTGATCTTCCATACCAGTATTCATAAGGAGTCTTGTCCTTACCTCTCTTTACCAGAATCTGTTTCATAGTATAGACAGTTGTGCTGACAGCTTCCCTCCAAAATTTTTTCGCTACACCTCCTTGTATCAACATCTGACTGGTTGTTTCTCTTTGCGATACCATTCTATTGTGGTGTCCTCAGTGCAGAAAGCTGTCATTTGATACCATTTTCTTCAGAATACCTAGTGAATTCCTCAAAAGTAAATTCACCGCCTTGATTTGTCCTCAGACATTTTATCTTCTTACCACTCTCCTTCTCAGTTAAGGCCCTGAATGCCTTTAGCTTACCAAAAGCTTCAGTCTTATCCTTGAAGAATGTGACCCACATCATCCTTGAGCAATCATCAGTGAAGATCATAAAATATTTGTCACCTTGAATACTTTTTGTTCTTATTGGTCCACAAAGATTTGTATGAACCAAATCTAACAAGTGTTCCACTAAAAATGATTCACTTTTGAAAGTTGAGGATGTCATCTTTCCCAACTGACATTCTTTACATAGAGCGCTAACCGGTTTGTCCAATTGAGCCAAACCTCTCACTATCTTATACTTACTCACTTTAACAATGTTATCAAAGTATATATGAAAAAATCTCCTATGCCAAAGCCAACTATCTTCTATCTTTGCAATTAAACAGTTGTTGACTTTAGGATTAAGGTGAAACAGGTTACCTTTAGTTTGCTTACCAGTTGCATTAGATCACCCTTGTTGTCATAGATTTTGCACATACCATTCATAAACTCTAATGGGTATCCTCTGTCATTGATTTGTGCTACACTCAAAAGATTGTGCTTTAAATGTTCAACCCAGTAGACATCATTTGCACTACTCTTTCCATTAAGAGAAATAGTTCCCTTACCCTTAACCATGTAGGGTCAGTCATTACCAAATCTTACAACTCCGCCATCAAATTCCTTCAAAGAAATAAAGTTGCTTTGGTCACCGGTCATGTGATGTGAACAACCACTATCAATGATCCAATCATCAGAGTTATCCATCCTAGATACTAATGCCTTCTAATCAAATATCTCCTCTTTAATGACTACAAACACAATGTCTTCATTAGCATCACCATCAGATTCCTCATCAGTGATACCATCATCAACAACAATAAGACAATCTCTTTTGCCTTTACCCTTATACTTCTTGAATCTATCTTGTTTGTGCTCATTATCACCATTAGGATAGTTAGCAACTTTGTGACCAATCTTGTTACATGCATAACATTTCAAAGGTAATTCACCTCTATATTTACCAGTGCCTCTGGGCAACCACTTGGCCAACAATGCTTCAATCTCAACTAAACTATCTTCATCATCAACTTCTCTGCTGGATCTAGATTCATAACTATGACTTACATTTTTACTTTTTCTCATAGATGGGTTAGAAACAAAAGCTCTAAATGTAGACTCAGATTTCTGTATACTACCATCACAACCATTTAATTCAAAAGCAGTAAGCTTGCCAATGATGGAGTCAAGAGTTACCTTAGTTTTGTCAATAAACTTTAGCTCCCGAATAGCTGCAACTCGGATAACATAGATCGGTAGCAGGGTTCTTAGTACCTTACTAATCACGGTGGCATCTTCCACTTTACCTCCCACACTTTTAATTTCATTGACTATCTCTTTTATCCTTTGACCATACTGGTGGATATTTTCACCTTCAGCCATCCGCATGTCATCAAACTTTCCTCTTAGACTCTCTTCTTTAGCAATCTTAACATGTTCATCACAGCTATAAATCTCTTCAAGTTTTTTCCATACCTCATATGCAGTCTCTAGACCATGAACATCTACATACTCTACATTAGACAAAGAACTGATAATAGCCTCTAATGCTTGATTGTTTTCTTGTTTCTCTTTCTTTTGATCATCAATCAAAGTCCCAGTGGGTGCAACATATTAAACAACAACATGTTCCCAGTACTAATTTCCAAGACTCTTGATATATATTTTCATTTTGTCACTCCATATCTTATAGTTCTCTCTATTAAACTTTGGACCTTCCTTCTTCATCATGTTCTGCAAGATCTTTACCTCAAGTTGTTAGGCTTAGACCTTAGAGAACCTGATAAGCTATGATACCAATTGATGGTATGATGAAAGAATAAGTATCTGATCAACTACTGAGAGGGGGGGGGGGTGAATCAGTAGATAGAAAAACTGATACTAACTTTACCAATCTCAAAATCAATCTCTCAAAGTAAACTTAGAACTATCAATGCAATACCACTAGTCAAAATAAAAACTCAAAAGATAAACCGGTTGACTGTTACAACAAATTAAGAGTAAACAACTTCAAACTCATAAACATCCAAATGCTTTTTCATATGTCAAAAGACTTCATTTCTCAATGCTTCTAGTTATCATGACTTATCAAAGTAGTTAAGTAGTTAAGAAAATCAACCATAAAATCATAACCACAAAATATTCACCACTTGACACAAATATTTTGACGTGGAAACCCAAATGGGAAAAACCACAGTGAGATGAGACTCACAAGATAACTATCTTAACTCTTCTGAAGTTTGCCTTGTTAGGAGCCTAGCCTGTTAAAGCTTTACAAAAAGTCATGTTAAGAATAAATCCTATTAGGGACCACCTGGTTAAGGGATTGACTACAATGCCTTGTTAGAAGCAATACCCTGTAAGGAGTAACCTCGGTGGAGGATTTGAAAATCTAAGCTAATGGATCACCTGGTTAGAGGATTTGAATATAACCAATCTTGTTAGAACTTACCCGGTTAAGGGATTTTAATTCTGTTGTAATTGTTAGAAAACAACAGGAGTTTGTTGATTTGTTTTAATAGCATTACACTTGCTTGATCAGATCCTTTTCATGCTCCTATCCGCTTTTACTCAAACTGCAGATACATCATCTAGTTAGGCAACCACACACACAACTAAAACTTTGCCAACTCTGAAACTAAACAACTCATCGACCTTATAAACAAATCAATTAGGTTGGTAACACAACAAAAAACTAATTCTCATAGAGATTACAAACAACTCGGTTCAATTATGACCGCTGGATTACATAGCAATCTCTGCACATCAATCAAGAAAACCTTGATCGCTCCTTTATCACCGCTTCATCGAACTTAGTAACTCGTCACGCGCTTTGCATTATATGTAATATACTTTCTCATTCCCTAGACAAAAACCGTTACAACAACACGCCAAAATCACTTGAAATTGTCTTCATACAATAATCATACATGTCATATTCATTACCGCTCATCATCATATCATAAACCAATATAACCAATTCACCAAACTTAATCAGTTAGGGTTTATCAAATCAATAGGTAGGGTTTACCAGTTCAACTCTCCAATACATAGCAATACCAGTTCACTCCACAAATTCTTCCTACCGGTTATAGTTTCCTTCACTAGTTCATCTTATTGGTTACAAAACAATATTACAACAATATCAACAATATCATTACTGATTAATTAACAACAATGACAATATAACATATCATTAATGCAATCTTCATGCAAATTCCAACATGTTGTTGTTTGGCAGTTGTGCCTTTGTGGTGGATTCTTTCTTTCTTCCTCCGGGTAGTGAGACCTCCTTCTTTTTCTGGTGGTTTTAGCCGTGCAGTGAGCCCACCTATAGCGAGCATTCTGGCAGTGAGCCATCTTTGTAAAAATTACCTTAATCGGTGTCACCCTAACATGTATTTTTATATTGAGATCTATTCGCTTCTTAGGTTTTCCATGTCATATTTGGTGTTTCATGTTTGTATTCTTTCATGCTTTTATCTATTCATGGTTGATTAATCTAAGTTTAATCTATACCTGATCTTTTTTAGTGAGAAAAGTAATATTTTTTTTATACAATTGATTCACCCCCCTCTCTTAGTTTTCTAGAATACTCAACAATTGGTATCAGAGCTTTAGTTCCTAAAAAGTGAGACTAACTGCTCAAGGATATTCAATGGCACATAAATTAACTATTCCTACATTTGAATAATGTGACTATAATTTCTAAAATGTAAAGATGTGAAGATATTTGATTTCTCTGTGTTACAAAACCTAGAAAGTTGTGGAGACTAAGTATTCACCAGTGTTGGCAAATGGACCTACTACACCGGATGAGATTGAAGCCTATGAAGAAAATGAGCAAGCAAGGTATGCTATCTTTAGTGCTTTATCTAAAACCAAATTGGTGAAATTTTTTTCTCTATACTACTTAGGAAATTTGGGCAAGCCTAAAAAGTATCTATGAAGGAAAGGAAAGAGTTAAGCTATCTAAGATGCAAACTACTAAGGGCACATATGAGAATTTGAGAATGGAAGAAATTAAAAAAGTAGCAAGCTATTTTAAGAAGGTTGGCAGTGCTATAAATGAGATCACAAATCTTGGCGGTGTCCTGGATGAGAAGGATGCAATACAAAAGATCATGATAACTTTATCGGAGAGTTACAATGACAAGATTTCAACTATTGAGGAAGCCTATGATCCATCAAAATTCACTAGAGAATAGTTGTTTGGAACCTTGACTGCATTTGAGATGAGGAAGTTTGGACACTAATACATTTCGGGTCAAATTCCGACGGAGGTTTCCGACGGACAAGGAGCATTGTGTGAAAATTTCATTTTTTTTTTTTAAAATGCCCGTGTTCGTCAGAATTCCGACGACCTCGGGCATTTTATTAAAAAAAAAAAACACAACGCATTTTCATTTTGAAAGCAAATCTTGCCTCCCTGCCCCCCCCCCCCGCCAGAGCGATCTCTACACAAGCAAGGTAAGAACTCTTTGTTTTTTAATTTCTTTCTTAACTAATTTTTTCGCAATTTCATTTTCTTTCTTTCCCAGTGTATTGTTGTGTCTGCTCCCACCCGACACTACCTGTCCTCACCCCCAGATGGCCGCTCAAGGAGTAATGTGGTTGGGATGGATAGACCCACACCAACTAGTATAGTTGATAGTAGGGAGGGCTTTTGTTCTCACTCACGGGGTTTCCAGCTGCATCCGAAGGGGCTTTTGTTCTCGCTCACGGGGTTTCAATGAGAAAGAAAGCAGTTAACCCCGATGGAACACCCCCGGTTTGAGTCCAATAAAATCCCCTCCCCTAATTAACGAGGCCGAAGCCTACCTTCATTTCGCATGGGAAGAGGAGGATGGTAACAGTAGTATAATGAATGGTCCTTGCCCTCCAGATAGAGTAGGATAAGCAATAGCCAGGAGTTGTCTTGTCCTTGTGATAACTCTCATAAAAAACCCCCTTCGATTATGCTTTGATGCTTGGACTTCTATGAAGAATAGGTCGTTGAATTCTGGGTGTATGGGTGTTTGGGCTGTGGATGTTGAGGCCAGATATCGGGCTCGTTTGATGGTGGAATGGATTTGGGATTGGAATTGGTTGTTGTGGGGATTGTGTGTGGTGTTTGAGTTGGGTCTGCACCTCAGAGTTAGGGTGAGGGCCGAGGAGGGAGGAGAGGATGTGTATGCGAGGGGAATGAGGGAGATTATTAGTATGAGGTTTAGGGTAGAGATTTGTTGAAATTGGAGAGCTTGAATAGATTTTAGATTGATCATGCTTAGATTTGTTGAAATTGGAGAGCTTGAATAAATTTTCTCTATTTCAAGTTTATGGATCCAAAGATATTTAAATGAATAATATATGCATGGACAAACATGTCTCTTATATGAGACATGATTGTATATGACAAATTATTTAGGGTGTGTGATTAAAAGTAGTTTACATTTGTTAACGCTCTCCCATAAACTTTATTTTATTACACAACTTAACTAGATGATGGATGCCATCTATGAAAAATAGTTTTATTAGATTCCCATGTATAAATGGAGAACATTTAAGAAAAAAAACCTTCTCCAAAGTATACAAATGTAATCTTGTTTTAACACCCTTGATTATGTGTTTTCATATCTTTCCTTTCAAACATTGTCTTTCAAAATGACCAAAATAATTATAATACTATAAAGCCTTTCTTTTTCTTTGCTCGTCAATTATTCATAAAAATATGTCTTTCATAGTTTCATCAATAAAGGACATAATATTTGACAAGAGAAAAGTACTTTTCATCCAATGATGGCTTTCTTCAAAGTTGTCACCACCAATCAACTTTGTAGCGATAGCAATCAATATACTATCCACCATTTGGAATGATTAGTGTAATAAAAAATCATAGATTTAACAATAATCTTTATGATCAATGCTACAAGTTTTTAGATTTAACAATGATCCCTACAACCAACACAATATTTTTTTAGATTTACCACCAATCTATGCGATCGAGCTACAATTTTTTTGGATTTAGCAACATTCTTTACAGTCAATGCTACAACTTTTTATATTTATCAATGATCTCTTTGATTAATATTATCTATTTCACATATATAATTACTTCAACTACAAATTTCATGTCTCCACATGGATATAATTCAAATGGCCCTTATAATGGTAAAAATATTATAAATTTTTTTTTTTAAATTTTTAGTAGGATATCTACCCTTGCATGCTTTTGATGCTATAATAGACTTCACTTGTGCAAAGAAAGAAGAAAATACAATAGAATGAATGGAGACAAGGATGACTAATATGGCCAAACAGTAAAACTAAAAGGTGTAGACAACATGTTGTTATCTCTAAATAATATATATTGCAATTAATTTTTTAATTAAACCTTCATAGCTTCTCAAGGTTGATCCTAGGCCAATCATGAATGACTAATATTGCAAGCTTCCTCATATTACAAAATCTAGATAGTCTTTTGAAATTATAACAACTTTATAGAATTATCAAATGTGATTATACTAAATTTAGGCTTCCTATTCAAGTTAAAAGGGGGCATTACCTAGCCAGTTTGATGATTGGATCCTATTTATGCCTTATCACTTAAGTTTACTTAGGTTTCACATGGGATACTTATCACTTTACATGCGATCTTATCTTATCACTTTATTTCTCATATCATAAGATTAGTACACTTGTCATAATCTTATGATATCTTACTCCTCATCTTGGCCTATATAACCAAGGGGTTTCCTTTGTAATCTCATTTTTATTTGCATTCATTGATAAAATATAGCTTATTCTTGTCTGTGAGTGTAGTCATCTAAGGATAGGAAAAATTCACCATTTGCGTAAGAAAGATGGATAAGATAAATGATTTATGTGAAATAGATTCACCTAAGAGAAAGTATATTCACATAAGGATAGGTGGAATTTCCTAAAGATGAAAGGATAAGACTTAACAAAAAGAGGACTTAGGATGATGACAAGGAGGATTCATTTAAGGATATGGCATATTCACCTAAGGGATAGTGTATTCTCCCAAGAATATGGAAAAATTATTGATTGGTGGAATGACATACTAGATCAAGGAATGATACAAGGGTAGATTCACCTAAATATAGGGTAAATACAGCTAAAAGGGTACCCATGAGATTGTGGTACTGAGTACCTATCTATGGATGGTGTATTTGGATACAAGTATGATGAAACCATGCTTGTGTATGATGAAACAAAGTCCAAATCTCTATTATAGGTCCAACATAATCTCTATTATTTGAGACACCATTTTATTAGCATATCCAATTAGGGTAATTTATGGGTTTAATTATGGATCATGTTGTCTATTTCCATGCACTATTGAACTTATTTGGATGTATTGTGATTATTTTAATTTTGAAGTTATAAATAAATTATGTTTGTACCTTAGAAAGGGTAACTCCAATTGATGTTTGGGCAGTTTATTTGAAAACTTATGGTGATTATTGCCCTATGTTATGTAATGGAGTTATTTTTACACTAAGTAATTAACTAGAAAAATGAATTTGTATTGTTGTACAAGTATGATGAAACCATGCTTGTGTGTTTACATGTTTGTGCATCCTATTGAGAACCAACCTCGTTGTTGAGGAACTAAATAAATGTGGTGTTAAGTAGAAGAATGGAAAACTCAAGAAGCTATGGTGACATATTGTGGCATTAGTAGGGATTATCTCTATTGACCACACCTTTCAAAGATAGTATCCCCTAGTTCTCCTCATAGAATGGACCATTGGATGGATCATAGTGGTATCCTATCCTACATTTATCTTGATGGCATTGCCGATAGTTGGTATGTGGTTCTTGGTACGGGTTTCCTCTTACCCTATTATCTTATTTATATCTTTGTTCCAACATGTGGAGATTGATTTTTGTCATGCTATGATGATTTTCATGTTTGCATGTGTTTTGACATTATGCAAATAGATATGATGTCACACCATACTTATGTTTTGATATAGTGTAGGTGATGGTTACATGTTGTCAATGGTAGCGATTTGGGTTCAAAGACACAATTCCACACACACACACAAATATTTGAAGATGCATTTTATATTATTCCTTCTTAGTGGTGATTAGTGTTGGAAGATTTGCACACATGTAGAGAGGAACTCATGTTAGATACAATAGGTTGTGTTTGATAACATATGAATGTGCCTCATGATGTATACATATAGCTTTGGTGTGTGACATGCATGCACATTTTTCCATAAGACACATTGCTATGTGGCATGTGCCCTATGCATGTCTTCTTTGTGAGGCACGTTGCTATGTGCAATGTGGCCCTAGGTGTGTCTTCTCTATGAGGTGCATTGCCATGATATGTTAGGATTTGTAGTGTGCAGGCCACAAATGCATGCATGAGGGACTATTATTATAGTCATGTTTTTTGGGCATGTAGCCTAGGCATGTCTTCTCCATTAGGTACATGGCCATGCCATGTGGGAGTTTTTGTGTTCATGCCACAAATGCACACATGAGGGACTATTATTGGAGTCATGATGAATCTTCACTCTATTTAGCCACAATTTCTAGTCGTATAGTTATGTAATGTGCACTTTTAAGGATTGTGAAGTTTCCTTCAATTATTGATGATCTCTCATCTTTGTTGCATGGGCCAACAATTTTATTTTATCTTGTTTGAATTAGTTTAATCACTATTGTGTAGTTATTGTGGCTATGTTTGATTTGCTATTGGAATTGAACACATTTATTTGACCTATTATTGGTACTATTTTTTCTTTCTTTCAATATTTATGATCTTTGGTAGTTTAGTGAAACTCTTGCTAGTTTTAAATGTTGCCTTCTTTGTTGTGATGTGATTCCTCACCAAGATCGACGTAGATAACCTTGGATGAGTGTATATAAGGAATCAAACATTGGGAAAATTTGAGGATAGGGGTAAGTGTTTGTTGTATGGGTAGCTACGATCCACTTGTACATTCTGAGTGATTATTGATGGCTATGTCTTGGAGGCTAATCCCATTAAACAAACAAGGGGGAAGTCATACATAATTGTATGGATCCTCCCTAGTTGTGTGTGGATTCAAGACCATCATTTCATATGGTTCTTGGTTACTTTGTGAGACCATGGCATCCTCTTAGACCAATATGTGAGCCTTGTATTGTTATCCCTGCAATGTGGATGAATAAGTGTATGTTAAAATAAATGATTTGCATGCCATATAGTTGCATATGAGTTGTTCACATCATCAGATCATGATTTAGAATATGTGAATTCTTTTATCCATGTGAAGTAGAATGATTGATTATGAAAATGTGTTATACATTGAAGCATAATCTGTAAGATGTTCTCTTCAAGAAAAAATATTTATGCTTTCATAGTGAAATGTTGACGAAATGGGGTCCTAGTCTAGGAAAGTAAACTACAAACTTATGCATTCACCATTTCAAAACATTTTATTGGGGAATAGTCAATTTGGTTAAATTTAATTCCTCTAGGAGAGACCAACAATATGATTAATTGTTCCATTTTGATGTGATTGGATATGATTAGATATAATTTCATTGAAGATGCAAGAACTAAGTAAAATTATGCAAAATTGACAAGATTAAGCATAAACAGGCAAATAATAAAGCAAAAAGCTAACATAGAGGTACATATTTGGAAATGAGACTCTAAAATGAACCTAATCAGTTACATATAGGGAAAATGAGGTTAGAGATAATCTACCTATATGGAAAGTGGTTAAACTCTACCTCTAAGTGGCTCATCTTGAGCATTGTTGGTATATGGGCATTGATGCCATATTATATCTGGTTCTATCATTTTTGTGGGTGCAAAATTAACAAGGCAAAATAGTATTAGTGGGATCATGATCTCATCAAAATGGTTTTGGCTTTGCATTTATGATAGCACATTGATCACACCTTACAAAAGGTTCCAATCTCATACATAGCATCCAAAAGTAAGGTCAATAATGATGTAACTTAATGCTTAAACTGGAGTTCTGGGTAGTCATATACTGATCATTTCCAGGATTGATGCTTAAATTAGAGTTCTGGGTAGTCATATACCCATGGCATAGGGTAGGGGTGACCTGCAAACAATGCTAGTTCTAGATGCATGTTTGCTTGGTGTATAACTTGTCAAAATTAGATCGATTGGCTACAGGTCTGCCATAAAGTTTCCTACTTATCACCAGTGAAAATACAAGAACCAAGTCTTAGAATACTCAAAAATGTCTCTCAGAAAGTCTGCAACAGGCAAACTTTTAGTAAGAATTTGCAGACACAATGCTCAGAAATTCACACAATCAGCTACATTAAATACGTTCTCTATTAAGTTCAATGTTTTAAGATGAAAAAGAAGAGTTAAATGGTTTTGGTTCGATTTGCAATTTTTGTGAAGCTTTTGCACTGAAGTTTCCATAGCCTGATTTTTTTGCCTATGAAGAAAGACCATGTTAGATAATATTAGTGAAGAACAAAATAAGGAGACAATTGCTAGATTATGGTCTAACTTGAAAAGAAAAGGTGATGGGAAATGTTATTGTCCCTACAAAATTTGTAAGGGCTTAAAGGCTAGAAGACTTCTAATAAAAAAAACTAAGAAACATTGTAGGCAACATGGTCACATTGAAGGGGGACATGATTATCATCCAATGGTAAGTTGTTCATTATATTGTTTTAACAATTTATATACATAAGAAATCACTTGATAATGAGATCATGATCATGGTTTATTTATGTTGATCATTTTTATATAGGTCGAGAACCCCAGGGCACATGATATGGACCAACACAACCTGAAGAATATGGTTTTCGAAGTGGAGGAACATGGAGGTGTGAATATCGAAGTTGAAGATAATGATCCCATGGAAGATGACGATCATGCACCAGAAAACACAATTGAAGATGATGGTACAAATACATTGATCCATGACACATTTAGTACTGGCACAGTTGATCATGATGATCAGGATGACCTTGATGTTCATGATTTACCTCTTCTTGAGAAGGCATATGAGCCCCTTTACAAAGGCTCCCAAACAACTCTTCTCTCTGTTGTATTGTTGTTGGTGAACTTGAAGGTTATGAATGGTTTATCCAACATAACAATCTCACGTATGTTAAGGTGTGTCATACATGTCATTATAGTTAATAAATGGTGAATCATGTACCATTAATATTCTTTATATTAACACCTCAAACTTTTTTTTTTTTGCTGTAGATTGATAGGTGAGTTTTTCTTACCACCATCAAATATTCTACCTCGCTCATACCGAGAATTATCTGCCATTATGAAAGATATTGGAATGGAGTATCAAACAATAGATGCTTGTCCCAATGATCATATTATATATCATAAACAACATGAATTTGGAACAGAATGCCCTGAATGTCATATCAGTAGATATCGAACAGATCAAATAACAAAAAAGGTGCCTCGCAAGGTTCTTCGTTATATTCCCATTATTCTATGTATGCAACGATTATTCAGGTGCACTAGCTTGGCACAATTTATGGATTACCATGCACGCAATAGAAGTCGAGATGACATTATTCGAATGCCTACAGATGGTTCAGCATTTATGGACATAGAGGAAAAGTGGCCACACTTTAAAGAAGAACCTCGTAATCTCAGGCTTTCATTGGCGGCGGACGGTGTCAATCCATTTGGAGAGTTGAGATCTATTTACTCGGTGTGGCCTATTTTTGTTATCAACAATGATATTCCTCCATGGATGTCAATAAAGAGGGAGCACATAATGTTGGCAATGATTGTTCCAGGTATTTTATCATTTAATAGTCATCTACATTTAATTATAAATATTGCAGTAAAATGGTCATAATAATTATGTAATGTTTTTGTTCATTCCACTAGGCAAGTACCAAGTTAAAGATATGAATGTATATATTGAGCCTCTTATCGACGAGTTGTTGGAGTTATGGAATGGTGTGACCATGTATGACATCTCTAGACCAATAGGACAAAGACAATTTCAATTCCATGCAATGCTTGTATGGACAATACATGATGCCCCAGGGCTAACACATTTTTGTGGTACGTTATAGTGTTCAAGTTGCGCATGATAATTATAATTATAAAAATTAACAGATTTAATAGAATTATACATTATCTTGTAGGTCTTCAAACAAAGGGAAAATTTGCATGTCCAGTTTGTGATCCAAAGATGAAATCCCGTCATTCAAAAAGTTTAGGAAAGCGGGTGTTTGATGAGTATAGGCACTTCCTTCACAAAAATCATAAGTACCGGAATACTGAAAAACATCTTTTCAATGGGAAAGAAGAGACTACATCAAAGCCACGAAGAATGACTCCTCACTTATGGAAGTTGGAATATAATAGAATTAATCGTCAAGGTAATATCATTCCATCTAATGGTTTATGTTTGGAATTTGAATTTTTCTATCGTGTTTTGTTTATTGATGATGTAATTGATGATACTGAAGGTCGTCAAGGCATGGATGGCCACCTTCCAAAGGGACTAAAAAGTTATCCCGGACAATTCAGTAGGTTGCCTTACTACGAGTAGCTACAAATTGTGCATTTGTTTGATACAATGCATATTGGAAAGAATATAACAGAGACATTATGGAAAATATTGGATGGAAGGCGTGACAAAGAAAAAATTGTCAAAATTTGTAGTGACATTGTGGAATCCAATCATGCAATGAAAAATGTCATTCAATCAAATAGTAATGGAGATCAGATTAATATAAGTGCCCTTCCTTGGTTATTAACGGAGCAGCAAAGCAATTCTATAAAAGAAGTCATACGAAAAATTCGATTTCCCACAGGATTTGCTGCGAACATAAACAATCTCATATCAAAGAAGAGTGAATTTGGGCCAGGGATGAAAATGCATGATTGGCATACCTTCATTAAGGTAATTCACGTTCTTGTGTATTTACTATATATTTGTATACTACGCATGTACTTTTCATTGTATTATGTTAGAAAACAATGAAAAGATCATTTTAAAATTGTTGTAGTACATTCTACCTCTATCTCTCCTAGACCACTTCGACAATAATATCAAGCAAGTCATATATGATCTTGGAAAATACATGAAGTAAGTAGTGATGTTTGTTCAATTTGTTGTATAGATATTATATTTGCCATTTGTTTTACTTGTTATGCAATATATTGTATATTATTTTGTAAAGTCTCGTTTATATATTTTTGCGTCTTCAATCTCTTTTAGGTGGTTGTCATCTAAAGAAATCCACAAGGAAGATATAAAATATTGGAAGAGAAAAATCCCTCATCTAATGTGTGAAATGCAAAAGTGTCTACCTTCAACTTTTTTCAATGCACAAGAACACTACCTCATACACCAAGTTGAGGAGATCAAATTTTGTGGACCTGTACACACTAGGTCAATGTGGATGGTTGAGAGGCACTTGAAATTTTTGAAGGCTTTGGTTCGACAAAGAGCACATCCTGAAGGTTCTATGGTGGAGGGATATATGGTTTACCAAACTATGGTGTACATTACTGAATATCTTCCTAAGTTTGCAGCAAAAATCCATGTAGATCACATTTGGGATCCCAACCCCATTAATAAATTAGAAGGGGAGCACTTGATGGGGAAAGGTAGATTGAAGAAAGTGAGAGGTAATTATAATATGTTATTGTAGTAAATTAATTCTTCATCTTCTAAATAAATCAGTTGTAAGTGGTCTATTAATTATTTGTACAGTTGGTCGGGAGTGGGATGAGCTACATTTGTATATTGCAAACAATCTTGATTGGATGACGGTGTGGATTGACCGATGTCAACATTCTGGTCACACATTAACATGGGATGGTGTCACTTCATTGGTTAAAGAAGCTCATCATAATGGAGATTCCAATGTTAAACAAAGGGAAATTGATTTAGCATATGGTTTAAGAGATCAATAGGTACGTATAATTTTATTAATCACCCGTATGTTTATCAACTCATGATGCAATAATTTTAATATGTTAGACATATTGCAGGTCAAACACCACAAGGCTATATGTTGCAATGGTCATAAATTTCGCATCAAACAGTTGGATGACACGAAGAAAACTTGTGATTCTGGGATAACTGTAGTCTTTGAGGTGACCAATATTTCATCTAGAAATGACATACATCCTCAAGAGTCTCAAAATCGATACTATGGCATTTTGGATGATATACTTGAGTGTGACTTTAATTCCTTCAAATTAGTTCTATTCATCGTCAAATGGTATAGGCTATGACTGAATAAAAATGATCCTGATAAAACTGTTATCAAACATGATAATGGATTTACAATGGTTAATACAAGGTCGTTTGAACGAGTTGGGGATGAGCCCTATGTTCTTCCAAGTCAATGTGAGCAGGTATTTTACTCGAAGGTTCCACATAAACCGGGTTGGTCATTTGTTGTTAGACATGATCCAAGAGGAAGGCCGATAATGTATAATGTGATGGAAGAAGAAGATACCGAAGAAGTAGAAGATGATCACGATCGACAATTAGTCGATGATGTTCCTGACGGAAATGTACACAAAGAAGAAGCTGATGATGATGATGATGCTGCTGGTGATGGTGATGGTGATGGTGATGGTGATGGTGATGGTGATGGTGATGGTGATGGTGGTGATGGTGATGGTGATGGTGATGGTGATGGTGATGGTGATGGTGATGGTGATGGTGATGGTGATGGTGATGACGATGACGAACACAATGAAGACGATGATGACGACATCGACGACGACGACGACGATGATGATGATGATGATGATGATGATGATGATGATGATGATGATGATGATGATGATGATGATGATGATGATGATGATGATGATGATGATGATGATGGTGGTCATGATGATGAGTTGGATGAAGAAGAATATCAATGACATGAATGAAATGTATGAGATGCGATTATTATATTATCTATTTAATATTGATATCTTGATAGAAATTGATTTGACTTATATGGTTACATAAATAATTCATATGTTTTGAATTCTAATGCCATTACTTAATTAATTCATGATGCACCTCTAGCTATGTGATAGATGGTGATTTAAAATACATATGTGATGGATGGTGATTTATGATACGTATGTTGTGGATTACATGTTTATGATGATACATATGTGATTCTTATGATGCTCAATTACATATATGATGATACATATGTGATGCTTATGATGCTTATGATACTGCAGTATTTATTGTTTATCAAATTACAAATGTAATGCTTATGATGCTCAATTGTTGGTGTAGGAACCTGAACCCCTTTGATGAGGATCCTGCACAGTCTCATGGATTGACAGGTATAAGTCTATACACCTTATAGAAATAATATATTTTTTAAAAATTACAAGAAAAACAAACTTCCTCAGTTTTTCAAACCTCAACATTAGCAGCAAATCTAATACAGTTATCAACACTTGAGGCCCCAGTTGGACTTACTCAAATTTTAATCTCAACATCAACTTTATGGCCGACTTCTTCATCAATATTACCCTCATTTGCAAAATATCTCTCTCATTACCAACTAACTCTCTCATTTGATGGTGCACAGGTATCACCAAATAGGTATTTGTCAGATGTGTCTTCCTTGAGTGAGGGAAATGCAGGAATAGAAGAGGAAAGTGAGACATGTAGTAGATCTCAAATAGGGAGATCAATAAGAGGTCAAAAGATTAGAAGACCAAAGGCGACATTGAGGTGCCCTTGAGGTACAAACATCTACTGAAACAATGTGTACCCAAGGAACTTCCTCCAATAAACACTGATTTTTGTGTTAATGAGAGGATACATCGCATAGCACCTTCGTCGTTACATGGTTTGGGACTATTTTCCATGGACAACATAAAGGTCTATTACAACAAAGTTGCTGAATTGATGGAGTTTGTTGGACCTTGTTACAATTATAATGATTGGATGCAGATTGTTCGATATAAAAAAAGTATGCGTAGGTATGCACTGTCAGCCAATTATATACAACAAAAAGATAATGATCAAAGTAAACGAGTGGCTGTATACATTGATGGAAGGCCAAAAGCAATAGGGAATATTGCAGGTTTTATAAATAGTACACGACCTAGGTCAACTAATAAGCAACCCAATTGCATATTTGAGGCATGTGAGGGAAATTGTGTGTTTGTATGTGCGATAAAATCAATAAGTACAGGGGAAGAGCTGCTAATCGATTACAATTTGAATCGTATAGATACAAACAAAGTTACTATCATGGGGGTGGTACGTACTATATATATACCATTTAAGCCAACTTCCAATTAATGAATCCAATAAACCATTGTATTATTAAGTTTTTTTTGCTAAGTCTATTGGTTTCATTTCGCTAACGTTTTTGTTGGTGTAAATAAATATTCATTTTGGATATTATTACACTTTACTTAAGTTAACTTAGGATAATGCATTTCTTCGTAGTTTGGATTTGAGACACTTAGGGAAGTGTGCACATAGGGATAGAGCTTGTCGGAGAAATTCCACCTTTTGTGGTCTTGTTTTGTTGTTACACTCCACATTCGGTGGGTCATCCACCTCTTGTGGAATATTATATTATTTCTCCTACCTACCCCTAGTATTTCTTACCTACCCTTGTTTCTCATTGAGCCACATGTCATGATCGTGTGCTCGTACATCCATATGGCCTTGCCTATATAAGCAGGCCTATATTCATTGTATTGGAATGAATCCAGTTGATCATTTTCATATTGATGAGAATACAATTTTTTCTTGTCATAATTTTGTCTCTATTTTTATACTTTTCATTATGCCCTTGATCTTGGCAAAATCTCACATGGTATCAGAGCCATTGGGGCTTCATTGATTGGTTTTTGGAGACATCGTGGAAGGCTTCTATTTTTGGATCTGAGGGCCTACATTTTTTGGAGGCATCCTAGAGCGTTTTTGACCTCACCATTGCATCCAGAAGGCTGTTTCCATAAAAATCAAGTATAAATTTGACCTATTTTGGTGAAAATCAATTTTTGGGTGTGGAGGAAATTTTCTGCCCAATTTGAGCGGTACGTCAGCGTCTGCCCAATCAGCAGCACACAATCAGTGCCCAGTCAGTAGTGCACAGTCAGCACCCAGTCAATAGCACCCAGTCAGTGACCAGTCAGCACCTAGTCAGCATTTTCTTTGGAACTTTTTAGACCCCTCTCCGTTGAGCAGTTTGAATTTTTGGGTCAACTTTGGAGGCCCATAACTTGCTCAATTTTGCTCCTTTTTGGGTGCAATTTTTTTTTATTTGGGCTAATTTTTCATGCTCTTCGTAGTGGTATGGTTATTTTCTAGTTTTGGTACACATGTGTTTCAGAATTTTTGGATTCTCTCAGCTGTACCTTTCCAATCCTCAATTCTGCAACTTCAAAGGCCTCGTTTGAGCTCATACAACCTCCTTTTCAGGTGCTGGCTTTTTTTGAAAGTGCATGTTTTTTCATCTACTTTCATAATCTATGATAAGATTTTAGAGATTTTAAGTAGAAATTGTACTTTCAGATATTGGTCTTATTTGGCCTATTTGGTACTTGTAGATTGCTTGGATCTTAGTTTAGATCTCTTGCATTATTAGTTTGAGTCTCTTTTGGCCTTATTGAGGTAGTTGTAAAATTGAAATCAGAAGTCCACTTTGCCATTTTTTGCAAGTGGCCCATTGTACATGCACTAAGTATAAAGTGCCAAATCATCACTTTTGGGGGGGTTCTTTGATTGAGTGAATTTGAGGGGGTGTCTTGTGTGATTGTGCCTCTCTTTCCTTGTGCTCTTTCATTTTTGTTGCAATGAGTCCTCATAAATTTCCACCTTTAACTCCACATAATTATGCATCATGGAAAATTAAAGTATGGAGAAAATTAATGGAAAAAGGTCTCTCGCATTACATAGATGGAACAATAGCAGCACCACCTGATCCTAAGGCTAATCCTAATGCTCAACTAGAATGGCTCACTAAGAATTGCATGGCTCTTGGAACTTTGCGCAAGTATGTATCAGATGACCTCATCTTTCATATTGAAAAGTGTACTACAATCAAAGATGCTTGGGATATGTTTCAGAAATTGTATAGTCAAGTTGATGAAATCAGAGGTTATAAGATTGACAATGAGCTCACCAACTTGGATCCCAAGAGTTTTGATACAATCCGAGATTATGTCACCAAAGCAAATGAGCTAAGAGAAAAGCTTAAGGATTGTGGAATTGACAAAAAGGATGCTCAGTTGATATTCAACTTGTTGGACAAGCTTGCACCAGAATATGCAGCATTTGTGTCTAGCTTCCAAACTCATCGTTTGACAGTGGGGAGTTCCTATGTTATGCCTTCATTTGATGCTTTCACAGAAATGTTGATATTGGAACAATCTAAGTTGTTGAACATGGGGTTTCTCAAGTCTTCAAAGTCCAAGGCTTTGGTGGCTAATCAAGGGAATCAAGGAAGTCAAGGCAAAGATTCCAACAAGAAGAAGAAGCAATCTAAGTCATAGCCACAGCAGGAAAAAGGACAATCATACTCTCCATCTCAAGGCAATTTTTCATCCTCTTCCAAGAAGGGGACACCACCTAAGAAGGATAAACCAACTTGTGCATATTGCAAGAAGTATGGTCATGATGAGCATCGATGCCACACCAAGCAAGTTGATGAATTGACAAATCTTCTCAAGAAAAACAACATCAACTTGCCATCTGCCTACACAAAGAATGATTCATCTCCTTCCTCTTCCTCACAGTCTAAGGGAAAAGGGTAAGCATTTGTGGCTACTACAGGTTCTTCACAGTAGTGGATACTTGACTCAGGTGCCTCTTATCACATGGGTTCTACAAAGGAGCAGTTTTCTTCATTGGAGCCATCTAAGGTACCTCACATTTACATAGGTGATGATACACAAGTAGAGGTTGAAGGGAAAGGTTCAGTTGACATGGATGATGGAACTTTTGAGAATGTTCTCTATGTTCCTAACTTGTCTACCAACCTTCTCAATATCTAGCAAATCACTCACTATGGGAATGGAAAAAAGGTTGAGTTTACACCAGATTCAGTTGTGGTAAAGGAACTTGATGATGCGTTGGTAGTAGTGGGACAAGTCAATGACAACTCAAGGCTTTATTCATTCTCCCACTTTGTGCCAAGTTCACCTTCTAGGGCCTTGCTTACTCATTCAAATTCAGAAAGTAAGCTATGGCATGAGCAGTTTGGTCACCTCAACTACCGCTATCTTCAACAACTTAGCACTAAAGACATGGTCACAGGTCTACCTCGAATCAGTTTTTCAGAGGGTGTATGTTCCGGTTGTTCCATGGGCAAGCATCCCGAGGAAAACTTTGATAAAGGGAAATCTTGGAGAGCTTTGGAAGTTCTTCAACTTGTTCACAACGATGTAGCAGGTCCATTTCCAGCACCTTCATTTAGTAAGGCCCACTATGTCCTCACCTTCATTGATGACTACTCCCGCTTCACTTGGGTCTACTTTCTCATTCATAAGAGTGAAGTATTTGATAGATTTCAGGACTTCAAGACTCGTGTGGAGAAGCAATCTGGGAAAGTGGTGAAGATTCTTCGCACAGATAATGGAAGGGAATATGTGAACAAAAGACTTGAGGATTTTTGTACATTTGAGGGGATTGATCTTTAGCATTCTATCGCATACACTCCACAGCAGAACGGAGTTGCAAAATGCAAGAATATAACTCTCAAAGAAATGGCTAGCTGTATGATTCATGCATGTTCTCTTGATCCCGCCTTTTGGGTCGAGGCTATCAGTTGTGCCACACACATCCAAAATCGGATTCCTCACAAAGCTTTGCAAGGTATTACTCCTTTTGAGGCTTGGGCTGGTAGAAAACTGATTGTGAGACATTTCAGAGTCTTTGGGTGTCTAGCATGGGCTTGCATACCTCCATAGAAATGCAAGGCATTGGAACCTCACAGTCGGCCTTGCATATTTGTTACTCTTTTTGAGGCTTGGGCTGGTAGAAAACCGATTGTGAGACATTTCAGAGTCTTTGGGTGTCCAGCATGGGCTTGCATACCTCCACAGAAATGCAAGGCATTGGAACCTCATAGTCGGCCTTGCATATTTGTTAGATATCCTGAGGGTGTTAAGGCATATAGATTGATGGATCCTGAGACACATGAGGTGTTCATTGAGAGGAGTGTTCACTTTGAGGAAATCTCTCCTAGCTTAGCCTCTCTACCTCCTCCACCTTCCTCCATTGTGGATAGTGATGCTAGTGATTCAGATGATGAGACTCCTTCAATTCCAACTCACAGGGTTACACCTCCGCAAGGTCCACTTGCAGTTGAGGAGCCTCATTCTCCACCTCCACCTAGACCTCGTTGGGCTCGACAGACACTTGAGTCTGTGGGTTCTCTTGTTGGGGAACCTTCAGATACACGAAGAACTCGATCACAACATTAGGATCTTCCACATGCATTCATTGCTACTACTTCCAATCCACAAACATTTCAGGAAGTATCAGGGGTTCCTGAGTGGGACCAAGCAATGGAGGAAGATTATAGTTCCTTGATGAGGAACAACACATGGGATTTAGTCCATCTCCCTAAGGGGAGAAAGATGGTTCGATATAAGTGGATCTATCGGACCAAGTTTGCAGTGGATGGTAGTGTGGATAAGTACAAGGCTCAACTTGTTGTGAAAGGTTTCTCTCAAGTTGCAGGTGTTGACTATACTAAGACCTTTGCGCCCGTAGCTAAGATGAACTCCATTCACTTGACACTTGCTATTGTTGCAGCTCATGGTTGGGCTATACATCAGATGGATGTGAAGAGTGCTTTTCTTCATAGTGATCTTGATGAGGAGATTTATATGGAGCAGCCGCAAGGTTTCATCCAGGATACTTCCTTGGTTTGCAGACTAAGGAAATCTCTCTATGGCCTTAAGCAGGCCCCCAGGGCTTGGTATGTCAAGATGGATTCCTTTCTTCTCTCCGTAGGGTTCACCAGGTGTCATTCTGATCTGAATGTCTACATTTTGCGACAGGATGACTCTCACTTGATACTTGTGCTCTATGTTGATGATTTGATCATTACAGGGAGTACTGCATCCATCATTAGCAGGGTCAAATCTACTTTGCATGATAGATTTTATATGACTGACTTGGGTCTTTTGCACTACTTTCTTGGGATAGAGATTTCACAATCACCTTCCGGGATTACACTATTGCAGCCCAAGTATGCTCTTGATCTACTTGCACGCTTTCATATGGCTTATTGTAAGCCTGCCCCGACTCCCTTTCTTTCAGGAGTCAAGCTTGAGGCTCAGTGTTCTTCTCGACCAGTTGATGCCACTTTGTATCATCAGCTTGTGGGTAGTCTCATCTACTTGACCCATACACGCCCTGATATTTCATTTGCAGTTGGCATGGTTTCCCACTTCATGCAGGAACCACATGAGCTTCATTGGAAAGCCGCCAAACACATCCTTCATTACATCCAGGGTACACATCACTATGGGATTCACTATACAACAGGCACAGGACTTCGCTTGGTTGGTTACACAGACTCCGATTGGGCTGGTGATCTTGATGATCGTAAGTCTACTTCCGGTTATAGTTTTCACTTTGGTTCAGGCCCCATTTGTTGGCAAAGCAAGAAGCAACATGCTATTGCTCTCTCTTCAACTGAGGTTGAGTATCGAGGCGTTGTTAACGCAACGACTGAGACCATTTGGCTTCAGCAGATTCTCACAGAGTTTGGGTTCACCAATCCACGACCGACAGTTCTACATTGTGACAATCAAAGTGCTATTGCAATCTCGAAGAACCCGGTCCAGCACCAACGGACCAAACACATCGAGATCCATATGCACTATATCCGAGAGTTGATTCAGGAGCAGGTCATTGATTTGCAATATTGTCCTACAATGGAGCAGGTTGTAGACATATTCACCAAACCTTTCACCGAGAGTAAGTTCCAGCAGTTGGGAGCTCTCTTGGGGGTGTGGGATGTGTCATTAGGGGGGGTTAGCTGACTTCTCCTTCCTCTCTTATGGGGGGGACTTTTTCCTCTTTGAGGTTTTGTCCTTCTTCTTTGAGATTCTTTTGTACTTTCATCTCTCTTTTGGGGGGGAGTTTTTTCCCACTAGGTTTTCTCCCTTTCTCCGTTTGTGAGAGATTGCATTGCATAGTTTTTCTTGCATTTGCATATTGTACATGGGTACCTATCATGGCCTAGTAACCGGGACCCATCTTGCATTGTTGACTTGAGTCTTCATTCCCCTAAGTTGCACTTAAGGGGGGGTGTTGGTGTAAATAAATATTCATTTTGGATATTATTACACTTTACTTAAGTTAACTTAGGATAATGCATCTCTTCGTAGTTTGGATTTGAGACACTTAGGGAAGTGTGCACATAGGGATAGAGCTTGTAGGAGAAATTCCACCTTTTGTGGTCTTGTTTTGTTGTTACACTCCACATTCGGTGGGTCATCCACCTCTTGTGGAATATTATATTATTTCTCCTACCTACCCTTGTTTCTCATTGAGCCACATGTCATGATTGTGTGCTCGTACATCCATATGGCCTTGCCTATATAAGCAGGCCTATATTCATTGTATTTGAATGAATCCAGTTGATCATTTTCATATTGATGAGAATACAGTTTGTTCTTGTCATTCTTTTGTCTCTATTTTTATACTTTTCATTGTGCCCTTGATCTTGGCAAAATCTCACAGTTTTTATATTTTTTCTTTGTCACAGGGCCACATGGATCCACCACATAGCACAGATAGGGGTGTAGGTCCCGACACTTCTATGGAGCAGGTAAACCTCATTGTAATTGTACAAATTAGATAGAAGCAAATTGTTACATTATGATCTTTTCTTGAGTTTTTTGAAGTAATTTTGATAGTGTTAATTATATTCTTGTTACAGACGGATGTTTGGGATAAGGGAAAGGCACCTGCAATACCTCAACACCTCCATAGGGATGTGGGGCACTCGACAGTGTTATGCATTGATGACATCATACTTAGCGCAAACCCTATACAATTGGTACAAAAGAATATTAGAAAAATTAGCCAAGAGATTGTTGATTTGGCAACCATAAGCCCTCAGAATGATGAGATAACATAGAGGGTGCAACTATTGTTGCGGATAGTGGAAAAATTGCAAGTAAGCAGTAATGAAAGCTTTAATCATAACAAAAGTTCAATAATGGTTTATATTTTTTTCTCTTTTATGTCATTAACTAAAATATGTATGTGTTGTTTTTACAGAAATTTATAAGGCCTCATCATCCTGGTGGCGATGATCAGGGTATTGCGGGTAGTTCAGGTGATGACCATGTTCTATATATTAAAACCACTCCTTTGGACTTGTGAACTTGCTTTTTTAATATTTTACATATTTAATGTATTACTCTTCAGGTGCTGACATGGATCCGAGGTCAACCCCAACTGTATTGCCAACTGCAATGTCGGCAACACGTAGCATGCAAACATCGTCTGTTGCACCGGCTTGTGTTGACCCGCCCACTGGTGGTAGATCCCTCTTTTTCTCTCTCTTTCGTTATGTGTTTATTACCCTTGAAGTGTTCTTTCTTGGAGGCATTTCATAGTGGATTCATTTACTGTGGCAGGAGATGCACATGAGGATGCGCCAGAGGCGACTACTGGTGATAACATACCATCATTTCCTGGATCTTCCCGTATTGCTAGTACGGGAACGTTGCAGGCCACATTGGTGGTGAGCAACGAAGAATTGATTCCCTTGAGATACAAAAGGTTCCAGGTACTTTAAAATTATTATTATATATAGTCTAATTGTAATTTACTTACTGATCACTCATTTTGGACTAATGATCCCATGTTTTTTTTTGCAAGAAATGATATTTTTTATAAAAATCTTAATGACATTCCATTGCAGATGTTTGGGCCCACCATACATAAAAGGTGGAACATCATACATGAACTAACCCTTATCCACTATTTTGATTTCATATCATTGCTAGAATAGTTTTCCTGTTATCCATTTCTTGAACTATATCAAAGGTAGCTTCAGTTTCTTTCTAAATCTAACAGGTTTGTTTTTGCTTTAAAGGTGGAATGACCAAGAAAAAAAGTTAAAAGATGAACTCACAAACCGTATGGTAGGGTTGTTTGGAAATGACACATTCGACAAGACTAAGCTACTGGAAAAAGCTGGCACATATCTAAAGTATGTGAGGGACCAATACAGGACACATTTAGAGAAGAACGTAAAGTATGAGCGTCCCCCCCTGATTCCAGAGAGGGAGTGGAAGGACTTGATTTTGGATGCAAAGGAGAGAATTGAAAAGAAAAAAGGAAATACACCACCAGACGCCAGAAGAAGGTATGTGATACTATTAAGAATGTGAATATGTACTAATTATTCATTATATTTATATAATCTAACATATTTCAAACTTTTCATAGATTGAGTGACACGTCAAAGGCAACCAAGGCAAGACAAGAAAAGCATGGGCAACACAAACTCGGCTCTGGTGGTTATATGAAACTTGCCACACGAATTGTAAGAATTAGTAAATTAAGTATCACATCAAAATATTTATAAATTGTAAACAATTTTTTTTTTATCAAACAATACAAGAAAAATTCACAATACTAAGCAAAAATGCAGGGCTCTGAATTCAATAGAGCACCCACAGAAGATGACAAGAGAATTGGCTACCAGCAAGGCTATATAGCCGTGGCTGAACGGCTACGAGAATTGAGTGGGCAAACACGAGATTCTGATGCATCTGTCACAACGGTAATTAAGCTAAATGAAAAATATTTCAAATTGAATACTTAACCAATAATCTATTTGATGTTAAGTTTCAACATAAAGTGACTATATTTTTTTTAAATAAGCAAGCAATGATAACACTGTGCGTGACATTGGAATGCAGCATGATAATCGTGGAACAGAACCTATACATGAAGGTCCAGATGTGCATCCTAGTAGTGGAGGTATTCATTTGCTATTCAATTTTTTTTATGTAATTATTAATACAATTAAACATCTTAAATTGAAAATTAGTGTAGTAATTAATGTAACCTTTATTGTTAATATTTTAGAGCATGTAGTCGGTGGTGACCAAGTGGAGCATGATCCGGGTAGACAACATCAGGAACGTGATGTTCCCCAATCAGGTAAAGAGGGCCACTGTTATTCCTTTAAACAAATTTAATTGCAATTAGTGTATTGATTAATGTAACGTTTCGTATTTCAACTCCAGAGGATCTAGAGGGTGTTTAGCATGTCAAGGTTGAGGCTAGACAAAATGATGTGGAAGATGATGTGGCCCCATCAGGTAAAGAGTGTAACGGTTGTGTTCTTTAAATTAATGAAATACTTGTAACAATAATAAAAAAATGTTTTGAATTTAACCCAATTCTTTGTTATTGCAGAGGACCCCCCTTTGGTTCAGCATCCTCATCCTTTGTATAGGACTAGGCATACATCAAGAGCACGAGAAGAGGGAAAAACATCCGAAGATGGGGGAAATGATGAAGAAACCAATGTTCCACTTAGTCTTTTCATAGCTTCAAAGAAAAAACAAAGAAAGAAATGATTGTAATCTACCTTATTTGATAATGACTGATTTTTATGTGTTAATGAATGTAATTATGTGCTAATGAATGTTCATGAATGATATGTGTTGATGATTATTGATGAATGTTGTGTTTTAATGAAAGTTAATGAATTTTATGTGTTAATGAACGTTATGTGATAATGAATGAGTGTTATATTTTAATAATGGATGAAAGAATGAACGAAAGAATGAATGAATGTTAGATGTTAACGGGGAATTTAGAGTGATGTTAGGGGCGGGGGGGAGGGGGAAAATGAGCTTCCACCTTCACATGGTTGGCCCTGTTAAGTAGAGAATATTAAACTATTCTTGAAACAAAGCGAAGCTCAATAAGATAACACACTTTTCAATATTTTATTATGTTGCACAGTTAATCTTATTGAATAATGTACGTATATTGAATCTTAATTGCAGGGTCCAACAGAGCCAACATGAACAACACTATGGTGTGACTGCAAAAGTTGTGAATATGCCTCATCGTGAATAAAGCTGAATTAGCGCATTCTCTGTAAAATCTCAAATGCTCTATACTTTGGAAGTTTTGAAATTTTTATGATCATATCGGTCCCCTGCCTAAAAGCTTTTTTCCTTGATTTGTTTGTGATACACATTGAGAGATTTTTGTTTTCCTTTTATTTATGCATGTCTTAACCATTCTCCACATGCTTCCCATTCTTATTTAGATTGTTGTATTTTTACATATGTTGGAATCTGTAGTTCCACATACATGTTTTCTATGTTCTTTGTAACTGTATGAAAAGGTGTAAAATGTGGGTATAGTCCAAAATATTGATTACCAACAAGCTATTGTTGTTTAATAGTTTCAATGTTTGTATTAATTGAAACAGTTTAACCCTTTTAACATGTTTCATAGCAAACGTGCACTTTGTATGCAATCTTATTTTTACAGTTCAATTACTGAGGTGATGTGATTTTCAAAAGTATTCCGACGAAAACAAAATTGGTTTTCATTTATGTATTTTATTAAAATTTTAGAGTTTCCTCGTGAACATTTAAACTTAGAAGGATTTAAAAATTCAATACAAGAGTACTGGACATAATTTATGGAGATAGAACTGAAACTCTCTCCCATGACTTCAGATTGTTTCCATGCTCTCTAGGCTAGTAGCTTTCAGACACAAAACATAGGTCTTCTAAATTCTGTCCCAACATTAATTAGTTCCTTTCTCTTCTTTTTCATCCTTTTGGAAAGAGAATTGGAAATTGTTAGGAACAAACATATTCCTAGGTGATTTGTTAAAATACAATGGGGAACTCAATCAAATTTTAATTCACTTCGTTTTAAGTTATTATCACAATTCATTGAATTATACTTACAAAAGACTTATATTTCCAAGGTAAAATATCAGTATCTTTCTTGGGTGATATTAGATAGTAGGGTCTCTTGGCTTAGAAAAAATCACCCTCTCATTGTATTCAAAGTAGATGCGTAGCAAAGCTAGATGCATCAATCGTTAAATCATAAACAAACACAAGCTCAAAAATTGTGTTACCAAGTACGCTTGGAACCTAGCCTGTAACTAGCTAGTTCATACTAGATATTGTTTGGGTATGGTATTCAATTCTATTAGAAACTACAAAATAAATATTAACCTAGAAATTAATGTAAGTGATAACATTTTTAAAATTGTTAAATATAAATGATAATAAAATCAAAATAGCATAACATAGTTGATTTCATAAGAGAGAAAATGAAAAAGTTCACAATATCTTCACTAGATATCCAAGATTTTTAATCCATGAGGATGAAGATGAGGATGAGATAGAAAACCAAAAGACAAGGAATTGTTTATCCAAGTTTCCAAATTTTTGAGGATAAGGAAAAAAACATAATCCTATGAAAGAAGGAGAATGTGCAAGTCATTATCTCAAGTTAAAAGAAATTACTTAAGTAAACTAAACAAACAAATGCAATATCATACTTACGATAAAACATATCCACTTGGTGAATAAAATGGTACATTGGCACACCCCCTTAAGTGCAATTGAGGTAAGAAGAAATGGGTCACAAGGTTAGGTATCCATGTAAAATATGAAATAACCCCAAATTATAAAGAGAGTGTACCCTCTCGAAGTAGAGACTAGAAAATCCATAGGACAAAACTCCATCCCAAGTGACATATGTGAAGGATAATATAGACCCACCCCATCCCCTAAAGTTCGTGCCTCCACAAAGAAGAGAGAAAAGCAATGCAAAATGTTGAATGGTGAATGTTGCAGTAGGTTCATTTGCAACAAATGATGCACCTTCCTTTCACAATATGGAAATCTTGAGTTGTCAAATTGTTGAATTCCCATTCAAGTGCAATGTAGAAAGGAATTCAGATGCATGGTTATTGAAGCGACTCATGTGTCTTGATGTTGATGTTAAGCTGTGATTGTTCCATAGAAGATTCAGGGACTACAATCATTGAAGTGTGAGACCTTAATTAATGTGAAATAGAATGTGTCATGTTGCATGATATGATGGGGATAGAACAAGTGAATTTACAATGGGAGATGATGTAACTCGATAGGCATTGTCATCAATGAGAAGACAAATATTCTCAATTGTTTCATCAATATTTGAAAGGTGAGAGTCCACAAATAGATGTAAAATGTTTAAGTAGGCCTCCCAATGAAGTGGATCTCATAGACATGGAGAATCCTATATAGAGAATCATTGAGAGCCCTTGAAGAAGCAAATTTGAACTTCAATGAAGCAATACATGATGGAGGAATATCTTGCAAGAGGAAATCAAAGTCATTATGGTGTCATCTAGATCTGAAATGTGGTCTACATTTCAAAAAAGTAAAGATGCTTGATAGGAATGTGTCCTAGTGGGGTGAATCTAGAAGACATATAATCCTATTGTAAAGAATCATGGAAAGTTCTAGAAGAAGCAACTTTTAATTCTGAAGTAGCAACGTGTATAAGAGATGTTCTCATTTGTAGATGGAGTATCAAGAGGAAGATCACTAGTCCATGGACCATGTCATTGTTGTTAAATACCTACGCTTTTGTTCATAGTCACTTGGTGTAGGAATGAATTCAATGAGATAGGGTCGGAGATCCTACATAATGTAATTTTTCACTATCCCTTGTTTCGAGTACAAATGGTTCTCTGAATTTATCTTGACAATAGAATGTCGGAATTTAATACCATAATCCATGATGAAAACTGCCAAAAATGGAAATTTATCTTAGTTCACAATTACAAAATGCTTTTGTATAGGCCTCTCAAAGATTAAGTACATCAAATTGAGACGTTATAAATTGAGTGTATGTATTAGCAATCTCCCAAATTGTTCAATGGTCTCGAAACCTTGTCAATTTTTTAATTTTTTTTTAACTCAAATATGTATGGTATAGGCATATCATTGGTTGTGTGATTTTTTTTTCCTTAAATGCTTCTACGACCAAAAGAGACAAGTTTTAGATGAAAATGGGGTCTTATGGGCCTTTTTGACACAATGGTAGGTTCGTTAGACCTGAAAATGCCCCAACAACTAGTCGATTGCCTTAAGTTACAAACAAATCCTTGTTTGTGAGCATGCTTCTTGATCTCCAATTTTGGTGGAATGAAAGATAATATTTAATTTCTCAAGCCTTTTGGATGCTTCAAAACCACCAAAAAAAATCTACTTTGATCATTGAAATGTTGTAGTGACTTGGATAAAAAAAGAAAACCAAGTCTAAACTTTAGAAGTTAGTTTTTTCTTGTCAAATTGTTTTCAATTTTCAAATCATCCAAGGATGCAAGAGGAGTATATTTTTTTATGACAAGATAAAAAAAAAACTTAGAATCTTTTGAAACCATTGAAACATGGGTACCCCTTCCCCCCCTCCAAAATCCCTATTTTTTCAGGATGCAATACTTAGGGGAAACATCCCCTTGCCGCACCACTTAGGGACGTCCTAGGGACTCCAAGGAGTCTCTTGACCATCTTGAGGATGCCTATGAGTCTCCAATTCTAAACAAAAATGGTGAAATTATTGTGAAAATGTCATCCATATTAAAGGTTTGGCAATGCCCCCTAACCTTGATGGGGGCTCTGCCCTAAACCCCCCACAAGGGGCACTACCCATTGACCCCAAACCTCTACCCACCATTCTTATTGTTAATGCAATCGTTTCCATTTTTTTTATGTTGACTAGTTTAAACACTTAGTATGCCAAATTTTCATCTGCAATTCTTATACTTACTCTTAGTTTGTTCCCAAAGTTCCAAAACTCTACCACCATTGTTAATGTTCAAATTTCAATGCAATCATTGACATATTTTTAATGTTTATTGTAAAATTTACATAGTGTGGCAAAGCTTTATTTACATTTGTTATACTTATTCTATACACATCCTTTTATAATTAATTTTTTAAGTTGTATATATATTTGCATCCCACCCCGTCCCCTTCGTCATCCCCTTGTCGTCCCCAAACTTAAGCCCTTGGTATATTAAGATATGAAAGCTCACAATAGTTTCATTTGATATGTTAATCGAGGAAAAACCTACAATATATAGCTTCCAAGATTCCAAATCCATGAGGATCATGAAGAGGTAGAAAACCAAAAAAAGAAATTGCTTATCCAAGTTTCCAAATTTGTGACAAGGAAAAAGTAGAATCTCAATCAAAGAAGGAGAATGTGCAACTCATTATCTTATTCTACCTAAGTAAAAATATTACCTAATTAAGCTTTTTAATAGTGGAATATCACACTTAGGATAAAACATATCCAAGGTAAATAAAATATTACATTGATAGGCTTCTTTGGTTGCTCTAAAAGTGGTGCCTTATGAATTATGTTCTTGGATACTAAAGTTTCCAAATTTTGGGCAGTCTTGATAGCTTCTCGTAGAGATTGTGATTCGAAGGCTTTAACCAAACCATTCAATGGTTTCTGTTGATGTGTTTTTTATGCAATATGCAACACAAAATAAAATACTAACTATTCTATCCTCTCTTGAACAAAATCCTCCCAAGTGCTAAACTACGTGATCAAATGGGATGACTCCAAGATTCCAATAGTCAGGTCTTGACTTTATATTGCAGATAGACTCAATGATTGTGATGTGATATCTACTAGAATCACAAGGGGGACTTACGTTGCTTGGGTCAAGACCTATCCATACTCATGTTTCATGATTGATTTACACTCCATGATTTAGGTCATCCTTGAGCAACATCTCAACTTAGCCAAATTTTGTTTTTTGTACCCTAATTCTTTAATTTTGACCCCTTACTAGCATTGCCTTAGGTTTTATTGGAATTCTTGCTTCTCTAGCATGGGCACATTTCTAGGGTTCATTCGCACAAATTGCTCTTGATGAGCAAGCTAGTATCATGACCATGACTTAAACAAAATTTTAACTTAGTCAAATTATCTCCTCCAAACTTCTATGAGTTCATCGCCTTCATTCTTCATCATTTGGATATCTTTTGTCATTGGAAGGTAATTCTTGACCACCATACCTCAATCTTGACCTATGCTACCATAAAACCCTAGAACCTAGTCATGTTTACAATTGAGATCTTGGTGACTTGATCACTTAATACAGCTTAATCATGTAGGTCTCATCTAACTCCGACTCCAACACTTAAGTAAATAAACCCGAGCAACCAAGTACTTTGGGAAATATCTTGCAACTTGACAACATGGGTAATGATGGAGGAATGGAAGGTGAGACCTATAGAGGTGAGAGAGAGAGAGAGGGTGAGAGGAAGAGATAATGACCTGGAGAGGGTAGAGAAAGAGAAGTAGAGAGGGAGAGAAGAAGAGAGGGATGGAGAAAGAGACCTAGAGAGGGGAGAGAGAAGAGAGATAGTAGAGAGGGATAGAAAAGAGAGATAGAAGAGAGATACCAATGTCAATCTTTTTCTATAAATTTTTTTTTTTCCGAAAAATCGGCCTACCGTCGGAATTCCGACACCAAAGGGTAAAATTTTGATAGAGGAGTGTCGTCGGATGCACAGTATCCTTTTCGGAATTACGACGGCCTCCAGGAGAGTTTCAACAAGGATGTTGTGCATCCGACAACACTCCTCTATCGGAATTTTACCCTTTGGTGTTAGAATTCCGACGGTAGGCTGAGATCACGACGGTATTCTTTCGGGGTATGAGAATCCATGGCGGCCGTCGGAAAGGTTGGAGGTGATGTCAGAATTGTAATGACCACAAGGATAGTCGAAACTTCTGACACAAAGTTTTCGACAGCTTTTTTTGTCGGTAGGGCGATGAAATTTTGTCGGAATTCCGACGATTTGCCATCAAAATTTTGACCCGAATGTACTAGTGGGAAAAGACAAAGAAAAATCAGAAACAACCTTTAAAGCATCAAAATATGCAAATGAAGATTTAGATAATGAGGAGAGCTTGGATGAGATGGAAGCAAACTTTGTGAGAAAGCTGAAGAGAGGAACTAACAAGTATAAAGGTATGTTACCCCTTAAATGTAGAAAGATTGGTCATTATGCATCTAGATGTCCGGAAAGTGGATCAAAATAGAAATTTAAGGAAAGAAAAGGAAAATTCAATAAGAAATCCTACTATGTTAGAGATGATGTGGTATTTCAGATGATGAGTCAAATTATGAGGATGGTGATTGTTTATTCATGGTAGAAAAAGATGGAGCTAAACCTAATAATTCTAAGATTGTCGAGACTATGGCTTTAACCTTGCATGTAAGGAGAGAGATAAATGAATGGTTGATTGATAGTGGATGTTGAAATCATGACTAGTGACAAAAATAAGTTTATAAAGCTTGTAAAATATGATGGTGGTTCTGTTAGATTTGGAGATGATCAGACTACTCAAATTGTTGGAATTGGTTCTATTACTTTTGATGAAAAGCATAACACTAACACTTTTTACCATATGAAAGAATTATATCATATTTTCTTGAGTGTTGGACAAATGTGTGAAAATGGTTACAATGTTGTCTTTCAAGATGGTGGCTGTGAGACCCGAAAGAGATCCAGAACTCTTATTTCTACAAGAAAAAAGATAGGTGGAAACATGTATCAATTGGAAGATGCTATAGGATATTTCTTATTATCATAGATTAATGAGAGTCGACTATGACATCAGAGGATGTGTCATATCAATTTTGACAATTTGGTGAAGATTAGTATGATAAAAGTTGATAGAGATTTACCAAGATTGACTAAACTGAATAACAATATTTGCAAAGAGTATCAAGTGGGAAAGAAGACAAAAGGAACATTTAGAGGAAAGGAACAACCGTCTACCAAATTGTTGGATCTAATACACATAGACCTATACAGTCTAACCAGAACAAGGAGTTTGCAAGGTGAGAGGTATTTCATGCTCTTAATTGATGGTCATTCTTAAATGACTTGGGTTGCATTTCTAAGAGAAAAATGAGAAGCATTAGAAAAATTCAAGATATTTAAAGCTAGAGTTAAGATTGAAGTTGATAGAAGGATCGAGTGTCTAAGATTTGATAGAGGAGGAGAATTTATTTCTGATGAAATTGATACTTCTGTGAGAAATATGGAATTAGAAGACATTTATCAGCTACTAGGACACCTCAACAGAATGGGATAGTTGAAATAATGAACAAGACTATTCAAGAGGTGGCAAGAACTATGATCAAAGAAGAAAATCTACAAGAGATTTGCTGGAGAGAAGCTATACACACAACCATGTATACCATTAACAAAGTTCTATTCAAGAAGAAGTTTGGGAAGACATCATATGAGTTATGGTATGGAAGGATCCCATTTTTGAAGTACTTTAAAGTCTTTGCAAGCACATTCAATATCCAAAGAGATGAAGGAAATCCTAGAAAGTTTGCTAGCAGAGAAAATGACGGTATATTTCTTGTTTATTCTACAAAGAGAAAAGCTTACAAATGTTATAACAAAAGGTTGAATAAAATCGTTGAAAGTGCAAATGTGAAGGTTGATGAGAACATTTCAAAAGAAACAAGTATTCAAGCAGGATATGAATATGATGAATAAGTAGAAAAGAAAAAAGATGAAGACAAGCATAAAGAAATTCAGCTTACTCCAACAACCGTATCAAAAACCCTGAGGTATGTGCAGAAAAATTATTCTGAGAATTCAATTATAGGAGACAAAAATAGAGGAGTCATTACAAGAAGAAAAGTTGTTGAAGAACAAGTTCTTCTATATTTACTCTCTAAGTCTGAACCTAAGACAGTTGAAGAAGCCTACAAAGACCAGAATTGGATGAAAGCGATGGAGGAAGAGCTGGATTAGAATGAGAAAAAATAGACTTGGGAATTAGTATCTATATTGGCAAATAAGAATTTTATTGGAACAAAGTGGGTGTTCTTGAATAAGTTTGATGAAGATGGCCAGGTTGTAAGAAACAAAGCAAGATTGGTATGCAAAGGTTACACACAGGTTGAAGGCATTGATTTTGAGGAGACATATGTTCCCGTTGCTAGAATGCAGGCTATTAGGATGTTTTAATAATTTAATAGTTATTAGATAATAAAATGGGATGTGCTTAATAAAGTATATAATATATAAGGTTTAAAACCTTTATTAAAATAATATATAAATATTATGGAGGTGTGAATCCTAATAACATTGTGTTCTAACACTCCCCCTTAATGTTAATAAGGGGCAACACATGTCAATTTTTGTAAAATAAAAATGAAGTACCCCAAGAATGTAGGTCTTCTTTGATAGTGATAAATAGGGAGACAAATATATGCCAACATGAAGATCATGTGTCTCCGGCTACATGAAAGTTATCTTTTCATAATTTATAATCCCAATGTTTTAAAAATGATGCTATAAAGTCTTATAAAAAAATATTGGAGTCTTTGTCTCCTCAATTTAGTCTCTCCCTAGATTCATTACATAGTGCCTATACATCATAATAGAATGTGCATGTAGGACTTAATATAATTCTTTTACAAGTGAAACATTTCCAAGGAGAATAATTTTCAATATGCTTGTAGGACTTAAAAAAGGTGCCCGTGGGACTTTTAAAAAGTGCCTATATGACTGAAGAAAATATGCTTGTAGGACTTAAAACAAAGGACTTACTAATTCCTAGAGCTCTTATTTTATGTCTCTTAGGACTTAGTTATGCATAAAGTACTTACATTTATGATTTAGACAATATGGCCATAGCACTTAAAACAAAGAACTTACTAATTCCTAAAGGTCTTATTTTAGGCCTACTAGGACATGCTTATGTCTAAAGCACTTACATTTAGGATTTATCCAATATGCCCATAGGACTTAAAACTAAGGACTTACTAATTCGAAGAGGTATCACTTTATGCCTACTAGGACTTGCTTATATTTGAAGTACTTACATTTAGGATTTAGCCTCTAGGTGGTGTCTTTTACATGCACACTCTGCCACAATAGCATCAACCAAGTCCAATAATTAATCTAAATTTGGAACATATAATCCCTATAAGTCGTATGCCTGTTAGGTCTTACATCTATGATTTATCCACTAGGTGGTTTCATGTGCATTCCCCCTAAATGGAATCACATTATAGTCAATCACTACATAGAGGTTTTGATATGTGATGGCTTGATATTCCAATCTCTTTTTATATCATAGAATACTTTTGCTTGAATAGAACTAGGGAGATCTTTTATGATGGAATACATTCTCTTGAGTCACGTTCCCATGATATTCAATAATCTTTTCTCTTTGAAAATAAAATTATTTAGTAAGAGTAAGATAACATCAATTATCATATACTAAGTTCGTACTTCTACACATCCAATTTGAACTCTTCCATGTATATTCAAAGCCATATTAATTCTTCAAGAGTTACTTTTGTATTTCAGCCTTTTTATTCAAAGAAACAATAGAAGATAGTCTTTTTATTAAATTATTGCACCATCCATGTAATAGCACGTGTACCATATGTTTTGAAGCCATAATCTAAAATAGAAGCACCAATATAGTCAGTTGTTGGAAATTGACACTCAATTGGTTGGTTTCACTATGTTGTCAATGATGGCAACATGGTATCTTGTTTCGACTTCATGTTTTGGTTCAGTTGTGTACCGACAGGCACTTCATAGACATTTCACTGGCACCAACGGGATGGAAGGATTTCTTTGGTTACCAGAAATGCAGGCCGACATGGTTTAGAATTAGGTTATCGGTATTGAAGGTCGACATCTTTTGGATCGGGCATCGGAAATTGTTTTTCATATTCATGTATTAATGTTATCTAGCCGACATGCATATTGATATTGTAATTATCTTTTTAAGCCGACATAAGGCATAATAAATTGTATAGGGTATATAGGTCAGTTGGATTAGATCATTTTGATATATGATGATGATAAGGAAGTGAATATGGATGGATAGCAGATGAAAAATATATGAGAAAGATTATGTATGAGAGGATATTTTTGTAAAGGGGTATTCCGGTAAAGGGTTTAGGGTTTCAGACCAGAATAGACAAAGCTTAACCAGAACTATATTCAGGCATAGAAGATGCTATCTTAGTAATTCATTCATTTCTCCAGATTGTAGTTTGATTTTATATGTAGTCAATGAGGCTCCTTTTGTGATTGAGCAGTGTGCTCTAGGTTGTAAGCCTTCCTGCAAGTGCAGGCCCCTATATTTTGTAATATCTCTTCATATGGACAGTGGATTGATATTGTGGGTCACAAATCCCACTGTGGTTTTTCCTATTTGAGGTTTTCCACGTATAATTTTGTGTGTTATGGTATTCATTTATGCGATTGGCTTATTGGTTGCTTTACTTCTTTCAATTCTATATGTACCGGTATATTGGTTGGTGTATGTATGCTTTAATAAGGTTAAAATTGGTCATACCGGTAGAACACTGATTCACCTCCCCTCTCAGTGTTTTTGGATTCCAACAATTGGTATCAAAGCCTTGTGCCTCAAAGGAAGTTTAACAGCTTGAGGGAGATCCTGAATCCGAAATCCATGGATATGGGTTTCGAAAAGCAACTTGAGATGACACTTGAAGATTATGATGCTGAAAGGATAAAGAACTTGAAGTTACAAAATGAATTGAATTCTGCTCAGGAATTCATTATTGTCCTACATGAGAGGTTGTCATCTGTTCAAGCTAGGATGAAGGAACTTTTGCAAAATCGGGATGATGAAGAGAAAGATGCACTTAAGGAATAGTGTCAAAAGCTGAATCAGGACAACATGGTCATGAGAAATGAAATGCAAGCTATAACTATGAGAATGTCTAAGGAGATTGAAGATCAGAAGAAAAAGGAAGAAAATCTTGTTGTATCTTTGAAGAACAAATTTGAAGAATGTGGTAGGTTGCTTCATGAGAATGATATGTTGAGAATTGATTTAGTAAAATCCGAGAGTAATGAACAACAACTTGAGAGACAAATGATAATTCTGAAAGTTGATCTAACTATTGCAAGTGAGTATAGAGAAAAATTCAAGATTAGTTCAGCACAGCTATATGAGTTATTGAAGAGACAAAGGCAGAATAGAGATTCCAGTAGACTTGGATTTGAACAAGGACAACGTTTTGGTACTGTTAATGAAGATAAAAACCATAAGGCACCGGTAAGGCAGTTCAATGCTTATAAATTTAATGGTAGATGCTTTGTTTGCAATAAATTTGGTCACATGGCTAGGCAATATAGAAATAGAGCAAATCAAAATAATAATTCTACTCCCGGTTAATGTTCTAAATGCAATAAGAATGGTCACAAAACAAAAAATTGCAGAATGAATGTAAAATGTTATGCATGTGGAAAATTTGGACATATGGCTAATTAGTGCAGGATAAGCAATAATACTGGTTTTAGCAAAGCAATTCAAAAGAACAATGTTACATGTTATGCATGTAATGAGGTTGGACATATTGCTAAATTTTGTAGAAGTAGAAATCCATCGATTGGTAATGGAGGATCAAATGAGAAAGGGAAAGAAAAGGTTAATGAAATCCGACAAGATCATACCCAGAGATGGGTTAGGAAGACTGAAGAACAATCAACAGATGGGAATGCACCGGTTATTTATCTAGCAGAGGAGGTTGCTCCTGCACTGGTAGTAAGCTCATCCTATAACTGAGGCAGATGCCTTAGGGTTAGGAAAAAATTCATGAAGATGTTGCATATGCCCCTGGAAGAGGTTCTAGAAGATGTTCTAGACATTGGAGATGCTTATCCGGCATGGAGATGTTTTATCGAGATTCAGTATCTTCCACTGGAAGTCATTGACGTCAATGAAAGATTAGGATTTTTCTTGGAGGATAAAAGATTGAATTTACTTCATTTTTTATCACTTTGCATTCAGAAGTGATTAAGAGTGATTAAGAGCGATTAAAGGTGATTTAGTGTGATCAAATATCTTCTTGAGCGATTTCACCAGCGATTGAAAGAAGTCTTTAGGGTTTTTCACTGGTAGCGATTCACGGGTATTTATCTTCAATCATGGATATAGGATCATCATCTGTACCTATCTTTATTGCAAATTCGACTATTGTTGAGGTCAAGGACCATCCCAGGCCAACTTTCAAGCGATATTTGCATGTTGCTACCCTGGACGATTCAGTTGGCACTTTTTCCCATGTCCCGGAAGGAGTTGTGTATGTCGAAGATGTAAGATCTTACATCCACTATCACATTGAGGATTTGGGAATGACTGATATCAAGAGCATGTACATGAATGAGCTAATGGGAGATTTTGGAAAGATTAAGTCCGAGTACAAGCACATTGAGGATTTAGGGTTTACTGACATTCTGGACATTCCAAAAATTGAAGATGAAATTGTTAGGTATATTTGAGCAGAGTGCATGGAGAATTTATTTGGTTAGATAGACCATATAAGATTACAAAGGAGGCCATCAAGGCAATCATCGGTTTACCATAGGTTGGGCAACGTCCAGATAGGAAGGTTTCTAATGATCATGTCAACAAGATTACCAGTACAACTTTAGACAGGTGATCTATGAGAATAAGTACTATCACCAACACAGACATCGGATTCAATAGCATGATCATCAGTTACAAGGTAACTCAATCAAACCGACTGAATTCTATTTCTAGCTCCTGCATTTTCACAGCTTATAAGATGATGAGAGAAAATGAGAAATTGAATCTATGTGGTTGGATGTTGGATGAACTGTTGATAAACCTAGGAAAGATTAAAGGAGAAAAGAAAGGGACTTTATGGTATGGTAACCAATTGTCTGTTTAATGCTATTTTTCATCAATGAGACTCCCGGTTTTGGGAAGAGATAATGGGTATTTGATATCCTGGTAGGGAGGCAACTGAAATAGTCAATTGTTGCATTGGGTAGTCAGAGAGATGACAAAGTATGGGGTTATTTTAAGGCATTCCAGAAGGATATGGAATATAGAGAAAGGATTCCTAAGCACATTGTTGAGAAATACTCAACTGACATATTGGTGCAGGAGCACCTAACACAAAGGCAAAAAAGGAGTCTATGAGAGGATAAAAATCATTTCATAAGTATATTCAATTAAATTTTCATTTGCAATTACATTTTGAGTCAATATGTAAGGCTAAAAGAGCCCATTGTTATGAGTTGTCCAAGTTGTCCTAATAAGGTCTTCAATTAGTCACTTGGTAAAATTTGTATAAAATAACCTTTGAGGGGTAAAATGGTGACAAAAATACATTATTATTCCATCCTAATATGTTTTTAAGGTTCTTTTGAAGGTTTAAAGTTATTTGAGTCAAAAGTTGTTAAAGTTGTAAAACACAACTTTTCAAAAGTTGTAAAAAGACCAAAATGGGAAGTTGTATGGTCATAAGAGGAAGTTGGGTAGTTGTAACTTCCATGTGAAGATGAAAAGGATATAAAACCTCTATAATGTTTGTTCATAAGAGTGTGTAAAAATTGGAGAAGGAATTGGAAAGAATTGGAAACATTTTGGTACCATATTTTCATTGTTTTCAATCTCTTGTTTTGTGGTCTTGAAAGTTTTTCCTCTTGTTTCCAGCCCTGGTACGACCATGTACATCCTGGAAACAAGTGTATTTATATAATGATAGTGTAGTGTATTGAATCATATTTCCATTGCTTTTGTTTTGAGTTGATTTTATGCATTTTTTAGAAAGTTATGAGAGTTTTGGTGAAAACCGTTTGGAACTACCCAAAACCCTAATTCACGGTGACCAGTTTTGGAAAAATAATCATAACTTTGGATTTAACCATTGGATCTTTCTATAACCTAGAGAAAATTTCTATAACTATCATTTCTAGAATCTTACTGGAGAGATTGTCCTAGTGATTAATATTTTAAGAGTTTTTAATGACTGTTCATGACCAGAATAAAGTGAATTTCATAGTTTGGGAAAATTATTGGTTTTCATTTGCAAGAAATGAATAGATGAAGGGTTTAAATGATTCATATTTAATTCATAATATATGGATCTACAATCATGATGGATTGATATCTATGGAGAATATTTGATAATGGTTATTTGATTGATGATTTTGTTGGGAAATATATGACAATGCCTCTAACATGTTGGAAGATTTGTGTTGATAATTGGACTTCACAAATGATTAGAGGTTCTTGTTTGGATTTTCATGATTCTCTGCATCACATATTCTTAATGGTGAAGAAAGATGAAACACTCATGGAAGTGGTCAAACCCTGGAAGATCTAGATTGAGGAGATGGGCTACGAAGTTGATACACAGATTTTAGATGCTTATGCAAAGATGTTGATTGATGCACCTATTGGTGAAGCTGAGAAACCCTGTGGTACTGCTACATATAAGACAAAAGAGGTTGAAATTGAGTTCAATCGAAAGAAGAGAGAGAAAAAGGAAGGAAAGGTAAGTAAATTTGTTGAAAAGGTTTCACAAGACATCAAAGCATTGTTTGGTGTTGTCCCAAAGAAAGGCAGGAAGAGAAAAGAACTAGAAGCATTCATTAAGCCTATTGCAGCAAAATCTGCATTTGAAGATGACACACACCTGGCATTCAAAAGGGTAATAAGGAAGAAAACAAAAGAAACCAAGGTAGAGGCTAAAAAACAACTGGTTAGGAAAGTTACATTCAAGTTATCGGCACATAAACAAGCACCAAAAGAAACACCTTCTACTCCATCCGGTACTGGAAGAAGGAAGAAGGGTGACATTGGTCTGGCAATTGAATATGGTAATGTAACTATTATTCCACCAAATACTTGTGCAGAGTTAGTTGATGAAATTACTAAGGATTGTATGTTAAAGAATGTACAGTTTGATTATGAACATTTAGAGGATGATGAACAAAGAGAGGTAGAGGAAGCAGTATTGTTATATTTGAATATTTATAAGAAAGCCTTGATAGAAATTGAAAACCAAATACCGATAGAATTGTATGATGTGTTAGATGCTAGCAGACTATCAACAATGCAAGAGGACAAGCATATAAAGATACAAGAGTTATTATCTATTTGTGTTTCTATTGCTCCAGAGGAGATGGATAAGACACTTGAGGTTGCAGATAGGAAAATCTTTAACAACAAACATAGAATAATCAGTCTTATGTTAGGTAGAGTAAATGAGATAATCAAGGAGACCCACAAGGCATGGGTTAAGTTCTTTGAAGAGAACCATGGTTTTTATACTTCACCGGAATTTAAGATAGATACTGCAGACATCCCGGTTGAAGGAAAAGGAAAAGGTATTATGGGTACTTCACCCTCAATTTTGAAAAATATTAAGATAGTGGAAATTAAGCCCCTGGTAGATACAGATGTACAGACACATGTTGAGATATCAGCAAATACAGAGAGTGTAAAGAATGTACAGGATACTAATGTGGAGGACAATAGTCCTCCGAATACAGATGTACAGGATGAGGTTACAGTTCCTAGGGAGGAATCGACAGTTACTGAGACTGCACCAAGTGGCAAAGCCACCGGTGCAAGTGAGGAACTGATAAAGGTTAAAACATCAAAGGAGAAGAAAGGGGAATCTGGCAAGGAACCAGTAGTGAGTCCATCATTGTTTTCAATTGATACCTCGCAGGTTGAAAAGAAAAGAATAATCGAGATGAGCTCTACTGAACTCATGATGATGGCTGAACATAAAATTTTGAAGGAGGGATCTATGGATAAAGGGATTATTGATCAGTCTATCATTGTTTTGCATAGACTAGTCCTAGAGTGCAAGATTGACAGAGAAGCGAGCCCATCTGGCAAGATTAAGATAATCACTGAGCACATTTCAAATGATTTTCAATCCTTGCAGCAGATATCAATCTGACAAGCACTGGAGAGGTTCACACAGACAAAGAGAGCTACATTTGATCAAATGATTGAGTCTGAAAGGAAGGAAATCAATGACAAGTTGAAATTGATAGACAATTCTTTAAAGCAATGTACAAAAATTTACAGAGTATGTTGTAACACATATGTTCTTACATTTAATTTGGATAAGAAGATTAAGGAATCTCAAGAGAAAATTGCAAGTATAGCCATTTCTTTTGATGGATTGAATTCATTGACTACATCCATTGATGGTCAGATTTTGGTTTTGGAAGCCCAAGTTTCTGCTCTTGAAAAAGAAAAAGACAAAATCATAAGAAGAGCCAGAAGTCTTAGAGGTTTGGTGAGTCCCTGGTTGGATTCACTCAGTGTACATAAGGAGTGTATAGATATGGTTGGTAAGCCCGCGCCAACAGAGTTAAATGAGAAAGAGTCATTTGCACATATGCTAAATAAACTTGTATCTATTTCCGGCACTTTCAAATCTGGTTGGGATACTTACCTTTAGCTATTGGAGAAGGCATATCCAGATATTTTCAAATATATTAAGCTTCGGTAAGGTATTTTTGGGATATTCATTGTACAATATCTTTCATTCTTTGTCTCGGTTTTGGATTTTTGGTATTCTTTTTAGAATTTTTGATGGTGTTGATGTCAAAGGGGGAGAGATATTGATGTGAAAAATAAAAAAGAGGGAGTTGTATATATTAGGGGGAGTATATAGATGGAAAAATATGGAAGTATGGAGTATTTTGTATTGATGGATATTCAGCTAAGGGGGAGCAGGCTCAGGATGAAACCGACAGATGAAACCATGATCATTTTTCACATGAGTGTTGCCATCAATTCCAAGGGGGGAGATTATTGGAAATTGACACTAAACTAGTTGGTTTCACTATGTTGTGATTCATGGCATGGTAACTTGTTCCGGCTTCATATTTTGGTTCAGTTGTGTACCGACAAGCACTTCACAGACACTTCACCGGCACCAACACCGATAGGATGGAAGGATTTCTTTGGTTACCGGAAATGCAGGCCGACATGGTTTAGAATAAGGTTATTGGTATTGAAGGCAGACATCTTTTGGATCCGGCATCAGCAATTATTTGTCATATTCATGTATTTATGTTATCCAACCGACATGTATATTGATATTGTAATTATCTTTGTAAGCCGACATAAGGCATGATAAATTGTATAGGGTATATAGGTCAATTCGATTAGATCATTTTGATATATGATGATGATAAGGATGCGAATATGGATGGATAGCAGATGCGAAATATATGAGAGAGATTATGCACGAGAGGATATTTTTGTAAAGGGGTATTCCGGTAAAGGGCTTCAGGTTTCAGACCCGAACAGACATAGCTTAACCGAAACTGTATTCAAGCATAGAAGATGCTATCTTAGCACTTCGTTCATTTCTCCAGATTGTAGTCTAGATTTATATGTAGTCAGTGAGGCTCCTTTTGTGATTGAGCAATGTGCTCTAGGCTATAAGCCTTCCTACAAGTGCAGGCCCCTATATTTTGTAATATCTCTTCATATGGCCAGTGGATTGATATTGTGGGTCACAAATCCCACTGTGGTTTTTCCTCTTTAAGGATTTCCACGTATAATTTTGTGTGTTATGGTATTCATTTATGTGATTGTCTTATTGGTTTCTTTACTTCTTTCAATTCTATATGCATCGATATATCGATTGGTGTATGCATGCTTTAATAAGGTTAAAATTGATCATACTGGTAGAACACTGATTCACCCCCCCTCTCAGTGTTCTTGGATTTCAACATCAGTAAATAATAATCAACTAAACTTGATTCTTGGTGAAAAGAAAAGAAAATTATGAATTTGTCATTTTCCAAAGATCATATAGTATTCCTCATAAAAGTAGCAAGAAGATCAACATATATTTTCATTAGCATAAGCATGAAAAATAAGTTGTCTTGTTTAAAAGAAAAGTAGACATGCTACTACATATAGTGTAGTGCCCCTCCCTAATTATTATTAATTTTTCATTTATTTGTGTTATGATGAGGTATGATTTTTGAATAATTTTTAATGGGGAGTTTTGAGATTTCCATGGGGTTCTTTGGCTGAAGAATATTGGATTTCCAGATTTGATTTTGGGATGGAATTTTTCTGCGAATGCTTGAGAATTGGAGCTCCATCTTTTGGATTTGCATTGTTGTTGTGTTTGTGTTGGGGGGGGGGGGGGGAGGGGGACTTGTTGGAATTTGGATTTTTTTGGCTACCTAGATTGTTGTACACTTCTTCTTTGAATTTTCATTGTCCATTCTTCATTTACTAGGTCGATGGTTCTGAATCTTTCTTATGCATTTTGGTTTTTAAAGAAAAGATTGTTTGCATCTGTAATGTCGTAAATTGTACGCACTTGCTAAAGCAGTACAATTTCGCACCTAGTTTAGCACCCGCCTTGGCGCATTTTGCATTTTGCATTGCATTTCCCCTTTAGCACTTAATTAATCAAATTAATTAGGTCTAAGGTCCTATTTCATCATCTTCCAGTTGGGCCCTTTCATTAAAGTGTGCCCCTTTCATTTTATTCCTCTAATACATCATTTAATCAAAAACCCTAATTAGGTCCTATTTTGAACTTGGGGGCTTGATTTCGAGGGTCAAAACATCTCGAAATCACTTGTAACTTCGGGATTCCCTCTAAAATCATCATATCTGACGACTCTGAAAATTTGGTGAAAAGTTGTCGGGACCAGGGCGCCCAGAGTGCACACGGTCCCGGACATTTTTCCCAAAATTTTAGGAGTGCGATCCAATCATAAAATAAAGCTTAACCCCAAGAAATTGGCGGGAGATTCAATCTCTAGGTCGGCCAAAAGTTGAAATTAAGACCTAGGGTTTCATATATAAGAGCTCTCTTTCTTCATTTGAAAGGATCCGAATTTTGGTTTCAGGGACCTTCTATGCAGCGAAAGAGCAGATCTTTGAAGACTTCAACAACATTCGACATCCACCCATCAAGCATTCATCAATTTCATTCATCCATTTAGGGCTTTGAAGACATTGAAGAGCAATAGGGGATCACCGACTGAAGATTGGCTTGTACCCCTCCCTTGGGGTTGGGTAGATTTCATGTTGTTTTCATATCTTTGCATAAGCCTCATTATATCATTTGTATTCATGCTTTAGATCACTTTGCATCTTGATTTGGAGCATTTACATTATCATTTACAAGCAACTAGGGTTTACTTTCTAGGTTGCTCTAGTTTGCTTACTTGCATTTTAGGATCTTGCACACACACTACTTTTACAATACAACTTGGCTATTCGTGGAGGTGGAAATCACCAAAGCGGGGGTTTGACTAAGGCAAAACCCTATACAGCCGCCCACCATATCCTTTCAGATATAAGTGCAGGTTTCGGGATTCGGACGACGCCGCAAGTTGCAGATCTGACGGAAGCGGACTGAGACAGAACTTCACACCAAATTTCAGGGCAAAAGACCAGGACAAGGGCATGGGGTGCCCTGGTCCTGCCAGGACAGGGGCGCTAGGCGCCCTGGTCCCTGGGATAGGGGTGCTGGGCGCCCTAGTCCTTTTGTCAGACAGCAAGTTTCAGACAGCTTTTCAGGTTACCAAACAGCAGTTTCAGGAGCAGAATCAGGACAGTGGCGCCTGCGCCCCCGTCCCGAACATTTTCACTCAGATTTTAACTCCGGGTACGCATCTACACTCTTGTCTTGTCCTTGTGTTTACAACTTTCCATTGTTTAATCTCAATTCTGCAATCTTGTTATTAGTTCATACTTGCACTTTGGGGTTAGGAATTGAACTTGCATCATTTTATCTTTCAATTACAACAAAGGAATAGAAACCCTAATAGGTAGCCCGTGGCTCTCTCTTCCACAAAAAGAAGTAGCCAATTGTGTGATACCTCTAGGCTCTTTCGTATTCCACAATGTGTGTCAAAAGGTAGGATTAGGGCATGACAGCCTAGTCTCGCTTTTTCCCCTACACAGCACCGTGTCTGTGAAAAAAAAAAGTGTGGTTGTGTGTTTTCGAGACATCCTCTAGATAGTTTGTAATTCCAATTATGATTGTTGTACTTTTGGTTGTTGTGTGTGTTTTAGGTTTATTGAAATAAATGTGTAAGTTTTGGGCTTTCCTTGTGTCAAGTAGTAATTGTTGTTGGAGACTTGGACCTTGTTTTGGTTTGTAAAGCTTTTCTATGTATTGATTTTTTACACTTGATTTCATGGGAGATGTAGCTATGAGTTTCTCTCATTGCTGGAGGATATCTGTATTTTTGAACCAATTGATTTGGTTTCCAATTTATGGTTGCTACTCTTATTATTGATTGTATATCGCCCTTCTTCTATTGCATTCGAAGTTAGATTTCATATTCAAGTTGTGTATACACTATTATGGTTATCAAATGTGCTAGACTATTTTGCATATGCACCAATCTAGCTAATAGAGGCACTAGATTGATTTTCTTATGCATCGGTTTGTGCCATGGATGCACTAGTCTAGGGAGCACGTGCACCAAATTATTCTATATTTGCACTAATTTGAGGAATATATGCACCATGATATGTCATTTATGAGCTAAAGTATGTTTCAAATGTGTTGCACTGGGTTATATATGCACTAGAGTAATATGTGAAACACCAAAATATTTTGTAAATACGCCAATTAATTCTGTAAAGGCATTGTTCTATTGTTTATGATCTTTACTAGTTGATTTTTTGAGTCTGTATCGCACCAGAGTCTTGATTTCAGATTTTCTATGCTTCCTTGTGATGTTTTTAAGTTTTTTATTTATTTTATTTGAGGATATGATATACGTTGCATTATGGCTTAGAGAGAGACCACCAGGAGATCCCTTAAAGTGGATGTTGGAATCTTGAGAAGGATTGTTATATCCTTGCAGCGAGTTGTGAAATCATATTTTGATGTATCATTTTTTTAAGATTATTGATTCCATGTTTGGATTATTGTATGAGACTATTGTAATATGGTATTACAAAATCAGTTGTGATTATGAATCAGAATTGAATATGGATTCTTTGGATGGATATATTTTGTGATTATTTTGGAGGTCCTTTATATGAATGTTTATGTTTACACTCAAGATTTAGGAACATGATAGGGGGAGTGGCTTCCAAGTGGGTGTCGGGGTCCTGAGAGGGACTACCATGGAATCTCAATGGAAGTTTTTCAATAAGAAAGTGATAACTCTAATTAATTAATCTAGGAGGGTTGGGTAGTAGCTTTCACATTAAAAAAGATAATGGAATTATTTTTGGAGCCCCACTCATGGCCTATAGTGCTAGTTCAGGCTCAAGATGATATTGGAAAGGCCTTTGGTTGGCATGAACAAACTCCCTTGTTCTCTTAAAGGTTGAGATAGTTTCGCATGGGTATCATTGGGTATCAGGGTTTGGAGACTACCAGGAAAACCCTTGTTGTGATAGCATGTGATGATACTCTTCCGTATATGTGTCCTAGTACCTTATCCTTGTTTTGTTGATGGCCTATGACATCTTTGAGCTTATGGTTGAGCCTTTTATAATGTATTTGGTTATGTCCTTTGTGGCTAGTTTTCAATTGTGGTTGTAGTCTATGTTTATGTTCCTTGGATGTTAGGTGTTAGCCTAGTTTTAGAGTGTGTGTGGCACCTTATGTCATTCTCTACAACACCGGGGGGGGACCTTTTGGTTCCACATGGTTGGGTGGTTTGATGCCTTCTTCCATTGGGATCTTCTTCATTGGATGTTCATGTGAGTGGATAAGGATTCTTTATCTCTTTATCTTGTGCTTGAATTCGTGGAGCAATTATCATGTATTCTTTGTGATTGGAAGACTTCATTGTAATCATGTACCTTGGATAATTATATTTGTAGCTAGAGATTATAATTCATCATTGTAGTATATGTTGTATATGAAATTTGTTCCTCTTGTGTAATCCATGATATGTAACTTGGTTAATGACTCTTGTAAATAGTGTTTAGGGTTCCTTGTTGGAATAGATAATGTATTCTTGTATTGATCATCTATGTATTTATTGTGATATGAGAAGTGTATTTTGTAAAAGAATAGTGTGGGTTTTTTCTATTAAGTAACGGTTGATTGTGTTATAGAGTTGATGGAATGGCTAGTTGATGGATTTAATGGTTAGGAATATTTGGATTTGGTGCATTAAAAGAACCTATCATATTGGTAGTATTATCATCTCTTAATTCATGAGAAAATGATAATGTGGTCAATGTATATTATTAAATGGGTTATATTTCATGTATGCGTAATGGTGAAGTTAAATGATTACTTTCCTATGATCTTAAAATGAAATGAATATTAGGATTATTGTAGGAAATAATGTGATAGAGTTATATGATGTTATTCATGTCTTAATGTTATGCTAAGTAATGATGTCAAGATACCCTAGGGAATGTGAATCTATGTGATGAAAGTTAATTCTGCTTGCGTATTTATGTTCATATGATCATGTGTAATTAATGTATATTTTATAATGGATCTTTTTTTAAAAATTATCTCTATTTTTCTTGTTAGTTGGTTAGTTTCTCTAGGGTATTTTTGGTGGGCATTACATAAGCAATGATCCAAAAAAAATTTAAGCAATGGGTGAGCTATGTTGGAGACTATGGTGCACTATAGTGTTGTCATTGATGTCAACCCTTAGTGTTGGGGAGTTTGTAGGAGATTGGTGTCATTGATGCCTTATGTTTAGTGGTGTGTTTTCAATAATGTTTAGTATGAATGAGTGCCAAGGAGATAGTATAGATGATTGACGGTTGTTCTATTAGATGTGCGTTTTCATTGATGTTTATCGTTGGATGTACACCTTCATGGTGTTGATGTCTATACTCTATATGTTGTGGATTCATCGGTGCTTGTATTATTTATTACTCCTACATGATGTTGGTGATAAAGAACAATGATGGTGATGAGGTTCATGTTGGTCGTAGAGATGTTATCATTTTAAGATGAGGATTTTAAGCACGGTGATGTTGATGATTTATTATTCTATCACTCTTGTTATTCTTGAGTGATCAAATGGTGGTATAATGTTTCTTTGGTCTTTGCAGATTGATTAAGTGTGAAAATATAGGAAGGTGTATTGAAGAATATCTGGGAGAATGATCTAAATTCCTCTATGTTTGATGATATGGTCTTGTAGTTTTGGATTTAACTTTTATGTGCTTTGGTATTTTCACTCCTACCTTCTTAATTCCCTTGAGTTGCCATAGATGGTTTCTGGTAAATATAGTGTTGTAAAACAAGGTGAAGAAAGCTTGCAATATGAACTTTAAATGAATATTATTGCATGTATGAAACTAAGATTGACCCTTATCAAAGTGATTGTAGAATCAAAACAAGAACAAGAAAATTGTTACACATGGAACACTAGATTTACGTGGAGAAAACCTTCTAGGAAAAAAATCTACCATAAAAAAGAGGCAAGTATATTACTAACCAAATAAATATTATAAAATCAATAAACTTCTCTTGTAGGCCTCTATAAAATTTGGCAATACTTCGTTATCTTGGAAACAAAACAAGACTAAAATGAGTAACTCTAGCTTAAGGCCCCAACTTATAGAGATTTGTGATGATGAATATGTTGGCTTGATGATGATTGTAATATATTCATCATATGTTGTCATTGATGAAACACATGAACACACACATGTTTATATTGTCTACTGGTATAACTTCAAGTTGTTTATACTACAACCGGTATGCTAGAGGTTATACTAAGAGATTTATCTCTAACCAGTACATTGTGATAACCGATATATGTTTGGAAGACAACCAGTGGTTACACATTAGTCGGCATCAAGATGGAGATCAAGTGGAGATCATGTCAGGAGATTCAAGGATAACGGTTTATATATTTAACCCCAACCGGTATTGATTGTGTAGACACCTAAAATTGTCGTGTCTAATTAAATAAATATCTTTATTTATTTAATTATCTAAGCCTAATTCTTCTATTAATTAAATAAATCTTTATTTATTTAATTAATTCATTTATCCTCTTCTAACCTTATTTCTCATTTAAATAAATATTTTTATTTATTTAAATTATCCTTTTCCTAAATTAAATAAATATTTTATTTATTTAATTAATCTCACTTCTTCTATTAATTAAATAAATCTTTATTTATTTAATTAACTCATTAACCTTTTCTACCTATGACACATGTCATTCATCTCTTAATTCATACACTACCTACCCTCTCATTATTTTCTTATTTTCTCTACCTACCGTCTAATCATAGCTGACCTCTTTTACACCTCTCAATCTTATCCTTCCATTTCTTATAGTGTCTTCTATATAAGGAGATGCTTCCTTCATTATCAAACCCGAACTGACTAACTCACTATGCATTCAACCCCGACTACGCTTTTGAACTTGCACATGCAATTGAGCCTACTTGCAACCACATTTCTTTTCTTTGTTGAGCTCTTGTGCACATATAAAATCTGAGAGCAAATATATCAAGCAAGATCAATGGAGATAGGAATAATGGAGATTCAAACCCTATTGGACATGTGATGGTATAATCTTTGTGATTTCATTTGATTTGCATTGTCTTAGGTAATCTTCATATGTTATGGTGGATCTTTGTTGTTGTTAGGCTAGGGTTTTGTGGTTGAATTCATTTAGTCTTTCAACATTGTTGTTATCCATTTTCACCGTATACATTTTGGCACGCCCGGTGGGGGCATATCATTCCCATCTTGGGGCAACTTTGTATCAGTTCATCTCATCTTCTTTGAAACAACGCGACAAGTTGTATTGTCTCAAAGAGGAGCAAAATGTAGACACCTAAAATTGTCATGTCTAATTAAATAAATATCTTTATTTATTTAATTATCTAAGCCTGATTCTTCTATTAATTAAATAAATCTTTATTTATTTAATTAATTCATTTATCCTCTTCTAGCCTTATTTCTCATTTAAATAAATACTTTTATTTATTTAAATTGTCATTTTCCTAAATTAAATAAATATTTTATTTATTTAATTAATCCCACTTCTTCTATTAATTAAATAAATCTTTTTTTATTTAATTAATTCATTAACCTTTTCTACCTATGACACATGTCATTCATCTCTTAATTCATACACTACCTACCCTCTCATTATTTTCTTATTTTCTCTACCTACCCTCTAATCATAGCCGACCTCTTTTACACCTCTCAATCTTATCCCTCCATTTCTTATAGTGTCTTCTATATAAGGAGATGCTTCCTTCATTATCAAACCCGAACTGACTAACTCACTATGCATTCAGCCCCGACTATGCTTTTGAACTTGCACATGCAATCAAGCCTACTTGCAACCACATTTCCATTCTTTGTTGAGCTCTTGTGCACATATAAAATCTGAGAGCAAATATATCAAGCAAGATCAATGGAGATAGGAAGAATGGAGCTTCAAACCCTATTAGACATGTGATGGTATAATCTTTGTGATTTCATTTGATTTGCATTGTCTTAGGTAATCTTCATATGTTATGGTGGATCTTTGTTGTTGTTAGGCTAGGGTTTTGTGGTTGAATTCATTTAGTCTTTCAACATTGTTGTTATCCATTTTCACCGTATACAGATTGTTCCAACTGGTACTTGTTGATTGTGTGATGAGCTATCACAAATCGTGATGAGTTATTCCACTGACAATTTTTTACGGTATTTTTGTGATGAGTTATGATCACTTGACCAGATACACTGCACCTAGGAAATTGTGTTATGATTTCTTTGGGCCAACATGAATTCTAAATGTCTATATATTGACATTACGATGAATTATTTCATATGAGTGAAAGCGATATGTTGTATGCGAAAGTCAAAAGAGTTAAGTTGCAGAGTATGCAGAAGAGCAATGTTGAATATGTCTAGAAGGATCTGATCAAGCAAGTATTGTGCTACTCAAATAGATCACACCAATCCTGTTGTTTTCTAACAATCACAACATAATTAAAATCCCCTAACCGGGTAAGCTCTAACAAGCTTCTTTGTACAAATCCTCTAACAGGGTGATCCATTAGTTTGGATTCAGAAATCCTCCACCGAGGTTACTCCTAACAGGATACTACCTTTAACAGGGTATAAGCTTCTAATCAAGCTTTGGGATCTCTAACCAAATTCGCTCCTAGCAGAGCACTTTGTAGACCCTAACTGGTCAGTTATCTATTACTGCAGATAGTTAACTTGTGAGTTCCATCTCACCATGGTTTTTACCTATTTGGGTTTTCCACATATAAATATTTGTGTTATGGTGGATTTTTTACTTATTGTGGATTTTGTTATATCATTTTGGATTACATGCATTGTGTTTAAAAGATTTGTTAAGTTCATATACCAGTTACTGTTTGAAGTAGTTTTATTTTTGGTGTCATTGATTCACACCCCCCCCCCTTCTCGGTGCTTTTCAAGTCCATTAGAATAACACCATGGTATCACCAAGCAACAAGCTACAAAACCACCTATAAAAAATCATGTATCTTCTTGAAATGACCTAAAAACACCCAAAATAGCCTCTTACTGATGTTCTTATAGCTATCATAAGGCATCTCTCATGCATGGGCATTCACGTAAGGATTATGTCATTAATATTATCCTAGAATCAATGATTATCATAACCATCACATATTCTCTTACAAACCCTTCTAGGTGTCCAACTACCTCAAAATACAAGATTCAAAGAGGGGACACCTAGCTATTTTGTCCTTTTCTTAGAGGACAAATAATAGAAGTAGCTTTTCCTTTAAATGATCTCTCTCACCATTGTTGGTTAAACAATTTAACCTCTTATGGTAAATCACAAAATATATTAGGAAAATAATAAATAAAGGATTTACAAGGTTGATGGCACCTAAATCCTAACATTCTCCCACTTGACATCATATATTGTAAATTAACCCATAGAGATACAAACTATAAATCAAATGCAATGATCAAGGCTCTTTGCCTTCCTACACCAAGAGAACTTGTCTGTGGTTACTAACTTTGTAAGAGAATATACGACATTATCCAAAGTGTCAACTTTTTCAATCAGGACATGTCCATTATCAACCATCTCTCACACAAAGTGATACTAAAAATCAACATGTTTAGTAAAAACATGATACATAAGATTTTTGGCCAAACATATGTCACTTTGACTCTTACATCCAAATCTCATTGTCTTGCAATCAAAATAAATACCAAATTACCAAGTCTCTATAACCAAACGACCTCCTTGGAGGCATGTGTAGTAGCCTATAGGCTATCTTTTACTCATCCAACTCACTGCACCTCCAAACAAAGTAAACACAGCCAATAGTGGACCTTCGACTATCCAATTCACCTACCCAATCTGCATCAACAAGACCTTATATTTCTGATAACTTATCTACATCATCAGTACCATGATAAACCAAACATTAATCATAAGTAACTCACAAGTATCTTAATACCCTTTTAACAAAATTCTAATTCTCTTTACTTGGGTTAGACATAAACTTGCTTAGAAATCCCATTGCATATAGTAAACTACCAATGACACTAGCATAAATAAAATTAGACATCTCTTCAATATCGTCATTAGAATTAGGACATGCATGTATAAACTCAACTTAGTACCAACCAAAAATGGAATATTTAGTGGTTTATAGTATTCTATTTTAAATCTCTGCCAAATAGTGTCAACATACTTACTCTAACTTAACCAAATATTTTTGTGAACCCGATCCCTGGTGATTTCTATTCCAACAATATATCTAGCAACCCTCAAATCCTTCATATCAAATGTACCAGAAATCTGAATTTTGAGCTCTCTAATCATCACCTTTCTATTACCAATAAACATGTCATCAACATACAAGACAATAATTAATAACTAGTCATCAATAACCTTAATATAAACACATTGATGCTCTTTGGTTCTAACATACCCCAACTTTAATACAAAAGCATCAAACTTCTGGTACCACATCCTGGGTGACTGTTTCAAACCATACAATGACCATTTAACCTACAAACCAAGTTTTCTTTTATTTTCTCAACAAAATGGTCAGGTTGTCACATATAAATCTCTTCTTCAAGATCCCCATGAAAGAAAGTAGTTTTAACATCCATTTTCTCTATATCAAATCACAAGCAACAACAATAGATTATAGAAATTTAATAGAAGTTATCTTACAAACAGGACAAAATAGTTCACCAAAATCAACTCCCTCTCTCTAGGAGTAGTCCCTAACCATCATTTTAGGCTTTTACCTCTCTAACCGGCCATTTTCTCCAATTTTCCTCTTAATAACACACTTTCATCTAATGTGTTTTCTTCCTTTGGGAGAATTGACAAGATCCCAACTGTCACAACTATCCAAATCTATCATCTCCTCTTTCATGGCCTTAAATGTGAAAGCGAAGGCTTTTTATCCAACCACATCTCATAAGGTGTTTTATGAACAAGAGATTTACAAGGAGATCTATCAATTAAATAACAAATAGTACCTATAGCTTCTACCCAAAAACATTTATCAAGCCTAACATTACTTAACATGCTCCTAGCTCTTACCATTAATGTATAGTTCATTCTTTCTACTACCCCATTTTGTTGGGAAGTGTAAGGTTTAGTCTTTTTCTTAACAATTCCTTCATGTTTACCAAACTCATCAAATTCCTTAGAGTAATGTTCACCCCCATTGTCATATCTCAATACTTTTATCTTATATTTTGATTGTTTTTCAACCAATACCTTAAATTCCTTAAACTGAGTGAAAACTTCAGATTTTGAATGCATAAAATGAATCCAAGTATATCTTGAGACATCATGAATAAATGAAACAAAATATTGGGATCCATTTGAAGAGTCAACATCCATAGGACAACATATATCCAAATAAGGAATCTCTAAAAGTCTCTTTTCTTTATTAACTCCTTTAGGTAATGAAGACCTATTTTTAGTTTATAGATTTTGCCCCTTAACTCTGAATATGTTTTGTTCTCATCAAGGGGCAATCTGAACTACCAGTTAAGTCAGGTGTGATGATCTTTTGTGCACCTACTCTCTTCTTGTTTTTGAAGGTGCAACTACCTTCTTATGATTTAAGCTAGAAAAAAAAACATGTATGCTTTTAACCAAAAAGTAAGTAAGGACCAGAAAGCTTTTAAAGACAAAAAAAATTCCAAATATAAATATGATTAGATAAGGATACAAAGATTATCCATTGCATGTATATTATAAAGCATTTAAATACGAATGTTTCATCTCATTCAAAGCTAATATTTAAATAGTCTCATACAATTCAACACCCATAAACCATTCCAGAGACGTCTACATCGAACAACCGAAAGGACTCAAGTTATCAGATGATCTAGATGTTGTTTGTAGATTGAAGAAGGTATTGTATGGATTGAAACAAGCTCCTAGAGCTTGGTATGGAAAGTTAGATAAGTATGGACTAAATCAAGGTTTTCAAAAAGCGTCTGGTGATAGCAATCTTTACTTCAAAGTTGAATCAAGCAAAATCTTAATTATTGTTGTATATGTGGATGATATAATTTTTGGAGGCAATGATGATATGTGCAAAAGGTTTGCTAGTGAAATGCAAAAGGAATTTTAAATTTCTATGATTGGTAAACTAAATTTCTTTCTTGGATTGCAAGCGAATCAAAATAGTAAAGGCATTTTCATTTCTTATTCAAAATATGTTTGAGAGCTATTGAAGAAGTTTGGATTGGATAATTCCAAATTGGTATGTACTCCTATGACTATCGTATGTAAGTTTACTAATGATGATAAATCTCCTAAGACTGATGCAAGCAACTACATATCAATGCTTGGAGGATTGTTATATTTGACTGCTACAAGACCGGATATCATGTATGCGGTTTGTCTTGCAGACAAATTTCAGCAAAAACAAAAGAATTGTTTGTTATTGTAGTAAAGAGGATATTCATATATTTGAAAGGAACATAAGATTTTGGACTGTGGTATCCCAAAGGATCAAACTTTACTTTGAAAGCTTATACTGATGCACATTGGGCAGGAAATATTGATGATAGGAAATGTACAAGTGGTGGAGCATTTTTCCTTGGCTCCTAACTAGTTGCATGGTTAAGTAAGAAGTGGTATTTTGTATCTTTATCAATTGTGGAAGTTGAGTACATTGCAGTTGCTTCATGCTGCATTGAGGTGTTTTGGATAAAATATACATTGAACGATATTGGCGTGTTGTTTGATGAACCTATCTCAATCATGTGTGATAATACAAGTGCAATAAATATTGCTAAGAACCCGGTATTGCATTCCAGAACAAAGCATATTTCTATTCAGTATCATTTATTGAGAGAAAAAAAATTTGACACTGAAGTAAAACTTGAATATGTACCTACCGAAGAGCAAGTTGCAAATATCTTTATAAAGGCTTTATGCAAAGATACTTTTGAGTATCTCTAGCAAATGTTGGGGATCATACCCTTTCCTTGTTTGAACTAAGTGGATTTTCCAATGCATTAGTCCAGGATATTTCATGCATATTTCAGTTTGGGTTAATGTTTGGGGATTCTTCTTAGGGGGAGCAGTGTGATTTCTGAGTTGAATTATTATTCACCTTTGTCTCAGGCATTGGTAAATTGTCTTCCCCTGTTTAAAATCCTTTAAGTGGGTGTTAAAGGGAAGACATGCTAACCTTTTCTATCTCCTCCACCTTTGTATGCTACTAGAAAGACTCCAAAATATTTGCAACTATTTTCAACTACCCACTACATACGTCCTTTATTGATATCAACCCTATAATGGCTCCTTTATCCCATACACTTCCTCTTAAAAGTATTAATTTGACCACTAGCATCATGACATGGCATGTTTATAACCACTTTATAACATAAAAACTTGACTCCTTTGATGGAATTCAAATGTATTTTATATGAATATAGACTATCATTAATGTCAATGTTGTATCTTCTTAGTCTATGCAATTTTTTGCCACTCTTATAGTCTATTTGACACACTATAGGAATCTTAAAGTGTGAATTATACATTATGACAAACCTACTTTATCTAATGAAGACCCTGTCTTTTTTTTTCTCTTCAATAGCTCTACTCCTTGACAATCATTTATGGATAGTTTTTCATGCCTTTACTGTGTTTCTATACTACTACACTTGTCATTAAGGACAAACATGTTGAACTTTTTGCTTTAACTTATTATTCCATTGTCTTTTATTGGAAATACTATCCACACTAATACCATAGTTGTTGCTATTTTACTCACTATCTTGGCTTTGAGTTTGATCATGGTTAACTTCATCCATGAAACTCTGCCTACTTGATTCCTAAACCTACAACTTTTTAAGGTGACTGTAATCTTATGGTTTTAATCTCTTTGATGTTCATCATTGTGGTACTTAATTGTATTTGTTGTCTATCCTAGATATTGTCTCATGCAACATCTATATTGTCCATTGACACTAGATTATTGCCTTTGATTATTTTGTGACAATTAGTAACTATTCATGATCTCTTTCCATGGATTCTTCTTTGGTCCAGGATAGATGTTTCTTGGTGCCTTAACTATCATGATTTACCTTCTTGTGCATATTAATGAGGTTTTCTTGAATGTGAAATTTGAATGAAGAACACTTCATCTCCATATTATTATCATGCATTTCCACTCCATGACCACTAGATTCTCATGATAGTCCACCACATGTACCAATATCAAACACTATCACATAGGAATTATTTCTTGCTCACTATTGTTTATATTTTTGTCACTTTTAACTCGATAGGGTATCCTTTCATGCATAGGTGGGTGGAACAACATAAGGACTATCTTTTACCAAAACATTACCTTCCATACACTGAGATCTACCTTTAAGAACCTTTGTTATTCAACCCATGCTTTTTCAAGAGGTTTACCCATTATGTTCCATGACTGTCATGAAGATCAATATAGCAGCTATCTTTGCATTTTTCAATCTCACTCTCCTTCAAACCCTTGTGATTAGTCATTATGTCTCATCTTAAGGAACTTATTTATACATTATCGCAACTATGGATTGTCCTTGTCCTCTTTCAATTGTCACTTGCTCATTGTACTAATGACTACCCATTATTGTTCACATGCTTTGTCTACAAAGATCTTCAATAGGAAATGAAATACTCTGTTACTATCATATCCAAGGTTTTGACCTATCGTAGTGTATCAATCTATTTGTGGACTATATTTTGATCATTATTTCTTGTGAAAGTCATATCATGGTGTCATAAATGACTATCATGAACAATTGAAAGCACTATAATACTGCCTTCCCACTTTTGGCTATTCTTCATCACTGTGACATTGATAAGATTGTCATCGTCATTTATTCTTGCATTACTTATAAACCATTCTTGGTATACTTTGTGCCCTTTTCATAAAGTCTTCTTCTTGACTCAAGGAAATGCCTTCCAAAAAATGCCATAAGGTGTTTGACCTCAACTCACAATAGACTACTCTAAGACCTTGAAAGCCTCCTAATTATACCATTGTGATATTTCTTTGTAATTGTCAAGTGTCATTTGCATGATCTTGGTCACTATTCGCCATCCCCCCTTGCATGAGTATTCCTTTTGTTGTATGCCTTAGGTTGTCATTAATGCTCTACCCTTTTCATTACTGCAATACTGCATATTTATTTAACTTGGTTCATGCTATGTAACCCCATCGTATTGTGTTCTTTCATGGGACATTCTTCGTTAACGTTTGTCATTGATTTTTACCTTGAAAAAGGCATGCTACTCATAATGCAGGGTCTATCTTCTTCATGTGATTAATAGTGAAGACAAATATTATTTTATTACCACAACATGACCATGGGCCATTAATGAAAGTCAACAATCTAGAGAGGATAATAGAATTGATGGTATCATCATGTTTGTAGATTTTTTGACTTTTCTTCTACCCTCTAACTTGCAAGGTTTATTCCTAGAGGTATTAAAAAAAGTACACTCTTTTCTAAGCTCTTCCTGTCTTTTGATATAATTCCTTCCATATGGTGAAACCTTCAAGGTATACTACGATCTTTGAGTTCCCTAATTGGGTCTAGTGCTAAAGTACCAAATGTGTTTGGATGCTTGAAGGGCAATAATTACCATGATTGAGCTCTAGAATCTATACCTCTCTATAGATTTTGAATACAACAAATGGTCATGATTCTTTCTCATAATATGTGAGGTATTCTCCATTATGCATTCGAGATATGAATTCAAGACACTGATTATTTATACTGCTCTTTAACCAAGATGTTTTTCATTATCTCCTTTGTTAAGACTTTTCTTTCATCTTACCATGTCTTTGTGCATATTCTTTGACTAACCCTTTTTTGACTAAAAGGGGGGTAAAAGTTTATTCAAAACAAAGAGAGTTACAAAGCAAGAAGGACCAATTGCCTAGCAAAGAAAAGAGAACTACACAACCCTATCATTATCCACTAAATGATCCAACATGTGAGACAATTTCAAAGATAATTTTCCCATATCCTCAATATTCCAACCCTGCATATGATCAGGAGCCCATTTGGCCAGACAATCTGCTACTCCATTTCACTCCCTAGGAATGTGAATAAAAGTAACAGATTCCAAAAGTGACACAACCAAACAATCTATCTAATAACCCCATCTAAGTGCCAACTGACATATCTGTTATGTTTTAAAACCGACCAACCTTTTAACCATTGTAAACTCATTCAAGGTTGTCCTCCTATAAACTGTAGCTTTTCACTAAGCTTTATCCTCAAATTATACACTTTTTTGTTCATATTATGAATAAAAAATGGTTCATATTGTATCATAACTCTAATTTCTACCACAATAGTCACTACTTTTACATTTTCCTTTATCATGTTATTTTTTTTGCTTTTCTTCAACCTTGGTAATGGAGATGTTCTTAGATTTCCAAATACTTATGTAGTATTCACAACTTTGTACAACACAAGTGTCCTATTACACCTCATATTGGATAAATGTGTATGAAAATAATGTAAATATTATGCAAATTATTTTTCATACCTATTGAGACATTTGATGAGCCCCTTTTCTTAATGTATGTTCTTCTCTAGCTCTACAACATTGTATTCTCCCTCTCATCTTGTAAAAATGTGAAAGAGACCATACAAAATCTACAACATAGGAAATACATGCTACACATTTCCTCAAATCCCTCCATTATTTCAAGCAATGTGCCCATACTCTTCTCCAACTTGCAATGTGGATGTGAAGAGGGCAATAGACTATTATTATTCACACTAAAAAATGAAGAAATCTCCTTCAATGGTCACCATTAACAAACCTTAAACCCATTTAAAATGAGTGGAGGGAAAAAACCAAAAATACTCCCATTTTTCTTTTTTTTTCTTAGCCTGTCATCTTGGCAACAAAATTGTTTATATTTTTCTCCATTTGGCATAGAAATTTGGTATGCAATAAATCTTTTATGACTTTGTCAAATCATCTTGAAGATGAAGGCCTTTAAATACTATATCAATTCTTTAAATTCCATTCCTAAAATATATTTGACCAAAGTAAAACAAAAATATTAACATCATTAGCAATCTCTAAGGGTGTTTTGCCTGCTAAAACTTTAAAGATCATTAGGCTTAGGACATCCATTGGGCTATAAAGTTAGAAAGACATGAGATAACTCAAAACTAGACTTGATACTACTATTAGCACCTTAGAAAAGCTAACTAAACACCTAATATAGACAACAACTAATGTGCCTTAACACTTAATGAAAAAGGACAACAATTAAAACTTTGTGCATCAACACTTATTGAGCTAGAAAATTTGCCCTAACCTAAGCCAACCAGTAGTAATACATACTCAAACAAAACCATTGACTGGTTCTGTGAAATAGCTGCCCCTTTTTCTCAACTTGCAATGTTTGTCCTATTTTTTAGTACCTAGGAAGAAGTGAAAAAATGACAAATGTATAAATAGCTATTGAAATGCCTCTTGAATAAAGGAAACAAATTTACTTACCCACTCATATTTGTACAAGCTATTTTGGAGTGGATATGTAAGTTGTTTCTGCTCTTCTTTAGCTACAACCTCATGCTCAAGTGCAAGCATGAGCTATGGTTCTTTATTGGTTTCCATCCTTGCTAAACATATTGTAGGACATCCTCATGACAAAAAAAAAACTTCGAGCTATCCTTGTTGGTTTCAAGCTTATGAGTTGTTTTTTTGACATCATTTTGCTAATTGGAACGAGTTACTTCAAGCAGATCAAACTGAAGCATGGCTACTTTCACATTTTTTTCCCTTTGCTTATAATTATGTTTATCAAAAGGTGTTGGTTTAATAGATTGGTGATTCTTCAAGAGCTTCCTTAGTTTTTACAGATACACCAATTGGTTCCTTTCTCTATGTGATTGATTTATCTTTGCTTAATATTTTAGAGATTGCTTTGGTTTTCTCAATGAATTTAGGGATGAATATCCTAACAATGTTGCTTTTCCTAAAGGTTTACACACCTTTTATTTTTTGAGGCTTGTTAAAGAGATCAATTGCCTCTACCCTCTCTAAATATATCCCCGCCTCATCCTTTGAAATAACATGTCTCAACAACTTACCTTGTTCCATGTCAAATATACATTTATTGGGATCTAAAGAAATCACATATCCAAGACACCTTCTAAAATTGTTGTCAATGATCTTTCCTTTCCTTTAAGTATGTTTTTAGTCATCCTAGTGCACCGCCATCATTTCATCAATGATCCTATAAAGACAACATTTATGGTCTTTGAAAAATTGAATCCAGGTGAAATTCTAATGTAAACATATGTGTCCCAAGGAGTGTAAAAGAAATTTTTTATTTCTCTAACTCCTTGACCACTAGTTCATTAAAACTAGAGAATTCGTCTATTCTAGACATCAATTATTATCTAGTAACCTACTACAATAGATTGTATGTGTTTGAATGTAGGTAGTTATCATTGAGATATTTTGCATTTATGTTCTTGAAATCCACACAGTGTTACCTCTCAATTCTTCTTTTTGACTAGAACAAGCTTAGACACCCACTTAGAATGTTAGATAGGTTTGATAATACCTCCTTTTAATTTCATCAGCTCCTTTTGCATTTGAGGAACAACAGTATAGGATTTATTAGCATTTGTTTTTATTTAAAGGATTTTGTGTTAGGGTGGATATGAATTATGTGTTGAAACAACTATTTCATGTGAGCTTTGAGTTGATGTATGACCATGCAAAATATTTCTTAAATATTTTGAATAATACAATTAGCATTTTCTTTTCTATCAATTTAAATTCTTAACAATGTAAATCAAATTAGAGGTTATATAAGCGCCTATATTTTTTACACCTTCAATATTACCTTCATCAATAGGTTCACTTATGATCTTGAAATCTGTAGTTGTTGCTTCAATATTTTCTACTAGTCTTTTGGTAATATTGTTTCTTTTGAGTTGCATTGTTTCATTACCCAACAACATTTCCTTACCATCTTCTAACTCAATGATATGATGCCAATCAATCAACTAGCTATCAAATTCAGCAATACAATTTAGTAACTTATTTATGTATTATGCATTATCAAATACTTGCTAGTTGTGGATGTTATCTAGTATACTTGGCTTTGTAAGGACTACATTACTAGATTAATAATGAGAAGGAACCAACCTTGAGTCATATTTGGATGCTTCAATAGATAAATGATCAACAACAAGATTCTTTGATATATATACCCATTAAATGCCAATTGCATCAAAAAATTATATGGTCTCCCAAACAACATTCTTATACCTTTTTAACCTCTCATCCTTTATTGTGTAGATATTCTTTACTTGCAAGACACTCATCTTTGAGTCTCTAAGAAACATTAATTATTTAATTCCATTCTTGTGAATAATATTCAATCCAAGTATGAGAGGTTCATATTCTAGAATATTGTTAGTTCATTACAAGGTCAACTTGAATGAATACTTGAAAAATTTACCATTATGTGAAACTAGGATAACCCCTATACTTGAACCATTCTTTAAACATGATCCATAAAAATACATGGTTTATAAACCATTCACATTATTAACATGAGTAGATTTAAGGGGAAACTCAACACTTTCATGATCTTGTTCAACACATTATCTAGTAAGTGGTTAGAACCAACATCAGTATAATACTTCATTGTTGGCCTTGTAATGATTCTCAATAATATGCATCTTATTTTCTCTATGTAGTTTGATTTCTTCCATGTGCAATGGAATATTAGCATATGCTAGATCCATTTGTATGCTACCTCCCATTGGAGTTGCCCACTTTTTGGATAGCAACATATCCCCTTTGACAAGACAATCCATGATGATTGTATCCATTAAGAATAATTTATTTGAGTATGTAGCTAATTGGAATTCCATGTTATTCACAATTCCCACAATGGGAATCCATGAAAAAGAATTTACCATAAGACTTAAACACTTGTAGAACTAGATCATTCATGACCTGAAGAGGCTTAACATTACTTGAAGCTCTAGAGCTCAACATGTAGTTGATATCTGTAGTCACATAAATCTGTCCATTTTAATTAAATGATATTGGCTATTTATTTGATTAGAAACCCACTAGCCATCAGTCAATTAAATTAACATTTAATTAATTCATCTTCAAACATTCTCCTATTAATTAAATAAATTATTCAATTTATTTTAATTAATTCATTAAACTAAATTCACAATCAATTAAATGAATGAATTCTATTTATTTCATTTTACCCCCTTTCCTCTTTTAAATAAAACATTTATTTAAATCATTAAAATTCCCCCACTTGCATTCTCCTAAAAATGCAAGTTGCACCTATTTGTTGAAATAAATGAATTTTATTTTAATAAAAATCCTATTTTCCCTCACCCACCAAATCCACTTGCAATTCTAATCCCCTTCTAGATTCTTCTAACCCCTTCCTAATTAGCCTAATCCATCCCCTAAATATTGTCACATTCCTAAGCAACTTGGAGTCACTTCTCAAAGACTCCAAAGTCTTTGAAAAGCATTTAAGGCTTGAAGTCTTCAAATGGTTAACCTCTGAAGTCTTCCAAACCATTAATGGCTCTTACATGACCATTTATGGTTAAATCCACTTGCACCCATGGTTAGAGACTTTGACTCCTAACTCAACCTTCATCTTTACCCTTGGTTATTAATTAACCCTTGCACAAGAGTTTATCCCTTGGATAAAAGCATTATTCTTTGGATAATAGCTTTATTCTCTCAACCCAACCTTAACCTTACCTCCCAAGTTAACTCTCAGGTCATGTCAAGCATTTAATGCTTTTTCCCTCTCCTCTCAACCCATCTCATGTAGTGTCAACATGGGATTGGGTTGAAAGCCCTCTCATGGATTGAATATCATTCAATCCTGACCCTTGTTGAGATTACGCAATCTCAACCATCCATTGTTCCATTTTTCCTATAAATAGAGCCCATTTCTTCATAATCCAGATCTTGAAAACTTGTATGCATTTACATTATAGTGAATTTTAGAGATGAGCATTTAGCATAAATCACATACATTGTTATTTTGGTCTAAAATAAATCATTCTCATTTCATAGCATCTAATATTAGTTTTTGTTCACATTTGCATATCATTTTGAGAACAATCATTTGCCAATCTTGAACCTCCATAGGGCATCCATAGTGCAAAAAGTTGTTGAGAGCTACACTAATTTGGAACTTGGAGAGGAGAGGAACAAGGAAGGAGAAGCTACCAGCATGGTAGAGAGCATATGGAAATGTTTAGTTACTTTTTGTAGATTCCTTAAGCTTTCTATTTGTTTAGTAGTGTCTTTCTTGATATGCTTGCTTAGGATAGTATTCAATCTTTGATTTGCTAACACTAATGACTAACTCTTGTCCCTTGTGTGTGTTTAGCTATCAAAACAGGTTTTTACTAATCCTTCCATTTTGCATAGCATCGATATCTAACCATTTATTCATCATCAACATGGTGTAGAAAGTGTCTATAATAATTTGGCTATTAACTAGGGAATTCCCTAGGTAAGTATCAATAATATCTTCAACATTATTTTCATTTGTCATATCATTGGAACATGAGTAGACTATTCTAACTCATTTACAATAGTGATGTAGGCCAAAACTCTTTCTCTATGCTTAGGAATTGTGAGGAGTTGTTCTATTGGCAGTAAGATTCTAATCTAGCTTATGACCTAGTCTAAATCAATAGGTTTATGGTTGCAAGGGATGCATCACATGGGATAGTAATTTCATTTCAATTAAGAATGGAAGGTATGACTTAGACCACAAAAATTAAAATCCCTACATATTAGTTATCGCTTATTTTAGTATCTCTGCCTTGTCCTTTTAGTGGTTGGGACTAAACTTCTTATGCTTTATCATTTAGGTTTGTCTCTTCTAGAATATTTGTAGTACTTGATAGTGTGATATGTTCACAAGTCTTGTGCATATGTTTCTTCTTCATTACTTATTAATCAAAGATTATATCTATGTGATAGACATACTTAATGATCCATAACCAAAACTACAATGACCTACATAGAATAAAGGAGCAATTATTACAAAGCCTTTGTAACACATTAGACATTTTCACTCACCATCAAACCCTCATTACATTGACGCTAGCAAATGTAACAAGAGAAAACATATAACTGTGATTACATATATTCCTAAATCATTGCAAACAATCATGGAGGCATACCATTGCCTAGGAATATGCATTACAACTCTTTCTCATCTTTACTAGGCATATCCTTTCATTTGCAGATCAAACGCTCAATGTTTGAAGCCTTCGAACAACCTAGAAATTATACTTGACCAAAAAATTGGCAAATGCAAAAAACTTAAATTTTTAACAAACTTTCAAACTTTGAGTTTCAAAAATGTCAAAGGAATGCTATTGAGGAATGGGAAACTTTAAAACTCCAACAAACCAACACTTAGAACGAAATTTCAACAAGGAATTAAGCAAGTTGCCAAAATCTATAGAGAAAATATATAAAGTGTGGATACCCCCAAAAGTCTAAAAGATGAACAAACACACATAATGCTAGAAACAACCCAAACTTAAATTTTTTTATGGATTTTTACATCTTTCAACACAAAAAGATAAATTAGTTATAAACAATAGATCAAGTATTACTAAGACACAAAATGAAAAGAATTCAAACAAAAATGACACTACAAATTTAAGTATCAACACGCTTATTCCATTCAAATCACAAATCGAATTAAAAATATATATTTTGAAAATAATCTCTTAACATCTTTTACTTGAAATTTTTTAATTTATTTTTTATGCAAAGCCAAAAAAGTTTATATTTAAAGAAAAAAGTTCTAAAATTACAAAAAGTTTATCAGTTTGCCTGCCCTTCTAGACCCGCCTTAGCAGGAGTAACCCAAAATGACAATTTCCTGATTAGAACTATTATCAACCCACAAAAAACAGAAGAGCTCGTCAGAAACATCCTACTACACCCATAGTCTGGAAATATCAGCATTGCATCTCGATGCATAATTTAAAAAGCTTATCAAAAATCGAAGTCTGAAAACAAATTCATATATTTTTCTTGTATCAAATACTACTCCTAGGCTGAAAACCCAGGGTGGGTGCTGGACTGTGCTAAACCACAACTTCTACGACCACGACCGCGCACACTATTTAATTGAATAATACTAATTTCTAAATTAGTTTGATTATTAGATATCCAGCTATTTGCTTTAAATAAATTGTAGTGGAAGCTTATATTTTTATTACAACCTAGAAATATATTCTAATCAGTTAGAAAGTGAGGCATTTTATTATGACGAAACCCAACACTAGTCCCATTAATTGGTAGGTGTGCTGCAGCTTAATCAAGATGTCCACATTAAACATGCTCTAGTGTTTTGTGATCATTCTTTGCTTCATTTTTAAATGTCAGTTAGTATGGAAGGTCGGGACCATGTTTTACTACTTGCTTTCAGTTTTTAGTTGCTGAAGATATCCTCTGTTTTGTATGAAGCCACGTTTCCTTTATCCACTCTGATTCCAAAACTACGAATACATATAATTCTACACTGATTTGTCGTATGCTTAGATGATTACCATTTTTTTCACGCAGAGAATTCGAATTTGGACCTCTTAAATTTATCGGTAATTACCGATCTCTTAACTCCATATATGAATCGGTATATACCCAAGGAGTGGAGAGTAAAGAAATATACCTTATTAACTACTTTCGGCTGATTCAAGATGAACTCCTAATACTACTAATAGTTACAGCATTCCTATCAGCTGTCTATTACTAATCATTTTACATAAATGAAAACATGCATTCAATTAATCAATGAAAGACACTTGCAAGCACAGCATAATCTCACTTCAAACTAACCATAATACCATTGGGAATACATTGGGAAGCATGGAATTGGAGAGAGATTTTTAAATTTCATTTCGCAGTGCATTCCAACATAAATAAAAAGATTCCATCTGACAACGAAGAGAATTTCTGCCATGGCGTAAAGTCGAAATAACTCCAATTGTCACTTCACTGTTTACCCAATTGTATAATCTTTTTAGTTAGTTCAACTTCATTTATCTTAACTGATGAGATTTATTCATGTTCAGATATGGTGCATATGCCTCCAATAACGTCAATCAAATTTTTATCCTATTTTGCATCCTTATTCAAGGGATGAAAAAGAAATTTGCTATCTCTATTCAAACCCACTGCAGCCATTATTGGCATGATGGCAATGAACATAAAGTGAGATAGTCAATAAGAATTGAGCCAGCTCAATCACAGATACGGTACATCTTTAATTGAGGTCTACATATATTGAGATTTTTCCTCCACTCCCATCCCCTTCATGTTCTTTATAAAAATCATCACTTGTCCAATACCCAGTGAATTGACAATTATTTTCCCCATTAATCCGCGATTGTTGAAGCACCTGTGGAGCCTGAGCAACCATTGCAGCTACTCCTCCATCTTCATTCCCTTCACATTCTTCATCACAACAATCACTGATACAACATCCAATGAATTGGCAATCCTTTTCCCGATTACTCCGTGATTGTTGATGCACCTGTTGAGCCTGAGCGACCACTGCAGCTGCTTCTCCACCCTCGTCCCCTTCACAATCTTCATCCGAGCAATCACTTGTCCAATACCCAATGAATTGGCAATCCTTTTCCCCATTAGTCCGTGATTGTTGAAGCACCTCTTGGGCTTGAGCAACCACTGCGGCTTTTGCTGCAGAAACCGCCTCTGTTTGAGGCAATCTAACGACCCCTGTTTTTGACTGTACCTTGGTAGTTTCAGCCGAAGCCAGTCTCACAGCATTTCTGGAATGCAACAAGTCAATATACTTATCATGAAGGGCAGGGTTCTTTACTTGTTTCAGCACTTCAGGACTCACAAGTGTTTTCTGTATTTGCCAATGAGAATCTTCTGAAAATCTAGAGAGTGACTTCTGCCACTTAGCTGACTGTGTCTGCCAAAATGTTGACTCCTTGCTGGGTTTATGAACATTATCAGGTGTAACAGGTAGATTACTAATTGGAATCAATAAAGACTGCGACGATGGATCAAATGTTTCAACAGCAGAAAATAGATCTGTTTCATACTCTTTATCAGCATTCTTACTTCTTCTCAGCATCTTCCTTACAGTCTTATGTGCAAGCAGAATTTTTTGTTTACTGCTCCCTGACCTTCTGCTAGTTGATCCTGCCGACCTCAACAATGCATTGACATCATCAGCAAAGGGCCTGATAGGAGACTCACAAGTGCTCCCTTTAATCCTTGAGCGTGGTTGAGAGACAGGTGGAGTAGGAAATGCTGAATAAAATCTGTCAAAGCATTCCTTGGATGACTTGCCTGGAACCTGCAAAGAAAATAAAGTTACAGAAGAAATGACAATGATATTATTTAGATACACATAAGCATAGTGCATTGTACAACTAATATTTCCTTTTTTCTTGAAAGCATATTCTTATATTGATACAAAGGAGATAATAAAGCGAAAGGTCCAGAGATAGAAGGTAAAATTCCAGTTTAGTGGCAAAGAGAAGTCTCTCAGTCATTGACACATCCTTATTTTTAAAGAGGCTCATGTTGGTGATTACCGGTTTGAGGCACCAAGGATAGTTTTCAGTTCCTGTGGCATTATGATTAAGTGCATAGATAATAGATATCAAGTAAGATACTTCCCATACAAAACATATCAATGATAGTTAAACTATAGACAACACTAATCATATGGATCGTTTATCTATAGGAGGTTTGTTAATGATAAGAAGTCCTTCGCTGATTGTTTGTACTTTGCAGACAAATGCATGATGTAGCTCAATCATGACATAAATTTAGTGCTGGAGTGTGGCTACATCATGTGAAGCGCTGATAATACATGTCACTTTCAGGTGCCTATTACAGGGTCAGCGTGGTTTGCATACACTAAAATGCTTTTGAACAAATTAAATTCCATTTCAACATAGATATAGAAAGGTTCCCATATATCTAACCACCATAACAAACACTGAAGCATGAAAAATGCAATGACAAATACTTAAAAGAAAACCGGAACCAAAACAAAGTTTGTTTTAGGGCTTTGCAAGTAAATATATTTAGTTCAGCAACAAATCTTTGAGATTAAAACAGTATTACAAAATAATATTGTTTTAAAATGTCACATTGCAAAAATATCTTTACTAAAAACAAGGTAGATTGTTACTCGAAAGTGGGAACAATAAGGAATGCTGTATAAGATGTTCTAGAAAGCACATCAGGTAGATGATTGCATAGTAACTTGCAAAAAGAGTACACTACACAATCAATAAGACTAAAATATATGTACTTCTGGAAGGGAACTCCACCTGAAAGCAGCCCATTATTTAAGTTACCATGTGTATCATCAAGAACACAATGCTGTCGTAACATAGACAACAAAAGTAAGTAATTCAAGGATCTTAGTGCAAGTAAAAATATCTGGCAAAGCCCCCGTTCATGAGGTAATAGCAAGGAAAGATAATAAGAGTAATGCTTGTTGGAACTTATCCCCCCACGGCCCCTGTTAGGGTTCCGCAGGTTAAACTTTGGTGCGCCCTCCAATGAAATTCCAGGCTGGGCTGGAACTGGAATGGTGCTACAAGATGAAACCAAGAACTTTATTAAGGGTTGTTCTTTTTCCTATGAACTAGGACCAATAATGAGGCAGAATGTGAAGCTATGGTCACTGCTCTCTTGTTGGCTAAATCAATGGGTTGCAGGAATTCATTATTTGAAGGGGATTTGGCTAATGTTATCCAAGGTTTGAAAAATTTGACCATCCAAATTAAAAGTTAAGAGTGTCTTACCAAGCAATGTCTATTTGCAAAGACTTTGAGGACATTGTCTTTGTTCATTGTTTTTGTCAAGTAATGCCCTGGCAGATCACATGATTGACCAAATTCCCTTTTGCGCATTGGTCAGTAATCAAGCCAATACTTGGATGGCCTTGAACCCCCCTCATTAAAATAAAAATCAGTGTGATAGGTTTGGATCATAGTTTTAAAACCCATGGACTCACCACGAACTTGCGAGTCCATTGGCGGGCCAAGTCGACTCGCCAAGGACTCGTGAGCCGAGTCCTTAAAAAAGACTCGCAAGTTTTTTCGATGGACTCACACAAGCTTTTTGGTCCGACTTGCGAATCTTTCACTCGGACTCACGCGACCTAGTTAACACGCCCATCCAAGCATCCATCAAACCATTTCAAGAACATCAAGATGTCCCTACAGATTGTTAACCGCGAAAAACCAGCAAACAGTTTTAATAATAAAAGAAGAAAGTCTAGTAAAACCTAAACTTTGGACTCACACGAGCTTTTTGGTCCAACTTGAGAATCTTTCACTCGGACTCACGCGACCTAGTTAACACGCCCAACCAAGGTTTTAAATAGTTTTTTTTTTACTTTTTTCACTCATTTGGCATTGTTGCTTGCTGAAAACAGGTTTGTAGGGTTTAAAGGAGGAGAGGAAACAAGATTAAAACAGCAAAAGAGATTTAGGTAAGGATTTTTCCTCTTTTTTTTTCATTTCCATGTTTTGAAAATTAAAAAAAACTTGAAAAACAAGGGGATATGCAGCCAAAAAAAATTATATTTCCCTTCCTAACTTATTCCCTTATATTTTTTTCTTGTTTTTGAATGCTATTTTTTCCAAATGATTCATTATCATTTTTTTTTGTTGATTTTCCACAAAACCCTGCTGATTTCTTTATTTTTTCATGTTAAAACAGCAATGGCAAGTTCAACTCCAAGGGCAACCCCAAGGTCAGTAAGACAAAAAGATCAAGCATGGAAGTATGGGATTCCAGGAAACAAAAAGGGGGAGGTCACTTGTACCAAATGTACGAAATGGATGACTGGTGGAATCAATAGATTAAAATACCACCTTGCACAAATACCTAGATATGGTGTGGAGATATGCCCTAAATCAACTCCAGAGATTATTAGAGAGATGAAGGCCCTTCTTGTTGAGCATGATATGCAAAAGGAAGAAAGGCAAAAACAAAAGAAGCCATGGCAGCTGCAATGAATCCCACATTGTCCACTTCAGGTCCTATTGGTCACACTTGTGGTCGTGGAAGCCCAAATTTACGTCAGCCACTTTCATCTTTTGGTGACAATGAGGGTGAGGCTAGTGGCACTACTGTTAGATCAGACCCTAATTTTTTTGTTCCATGGAATGTTTTGGGTGCACAACCTTCACTTGAAGGTACCAAATAGAATAGAGAGAAGCATGAACAAGCAAGGATAGCAACATCAAACTTTTGGTTTTACAATAATATACCTTTCGATGCGGCAAACAATGTGTATGGGAAGGTTTGGTTAATGCATTAACAGTTGCGGGTAAGGGGTTTAAGGCCCCAACAGGTCATGACATCAATGGGCCATTGCTAGGGCAAGCTGTAAGAAATACACAAATTGTGGTTGATGATTAGAAAAAAATTTGGAGGAGAAAAGGATGCAGCATTTTATCAAATGGATGGACAGATGGATGGAATAGGACTCTTCTCAACTTCTTGGTGGCTTCAAATGGTTCAATGGTATTCCTAAAGTCTTTAGATGCCTCAAATGAAATTAAAATTGCAGACACTTTGTGTAATCTATTGGATGGGGTGATTCAAGAAGTTGGAGTTGAGAATGTTGTCCAAATTATCATGGACGACGTAGCTGCATATGTATCTGCAGGTAGAATGCTTATGGAGAGGCATCCTACGATTACAAGGAGTCCTTTTGCTGCACATTGCTTGAACTTGTTGCTAGAGGACATTGGGAAGATTGGATGGGTGAAAAAGGTGGTTGAAGATGCAAGAAGTGTCACCAAATTCATCTACAACCATACTTGGGTCCTTGCTTTGATGAGAAAACACACAAATGGCAAGGACCTCGTGCGACCTGGCGTGACATGATTTGCTAGCCACTTCATCACTTTGCAGAGCATTCTTGGTGCCATTCCTCATCTTAAGCAGATGTTTGTCTTTGATGCTTGGTTGGAGTCTGCATACTCCAAAAGACTTGAAGCAAATAAGATTGTAAGCATTGTTTTTGATGAAAGGTTCACCAAAAGTGGAGAGGAGTTAATTTTGATAAGTAACGAACACAAACATAAACTTTATACATGATAATCTATTTGCTAATTTTAGTTTTTAGGGGTTAATTTTGTACTAATTTAAATTTTGTTTTCATTTTTTTACATGACAGAACCTTTGGTAAGGGTTCTTCATATGGTGGATGAAGAGGGCATGCCAATGGGTTTCATTTATGAGGCCATGGATAGGGCCAAGAGGCCATTTCACATTACTATCGTGGAAATACAAGAAAATGTGAAATCGTTTAGCGCATCATCCATCGTAGGTGGACAAACCAACTCCACCAACCGATACATGCCTTCACCTACTTCTTGAACCCGAAATTCTACTTCTTTGATTCATTTAGGGTCGATGAGATGGTCATGGCAAGTGTTATTGCATGCATTGATAAGATGGCACCTGATCCTGAGTTGAGAGACAAAGTTCTTGATGAGTTGGAGGTGAGATTTGACATTTGCTATATCTTTATTTATGAATTTGGAAATGTTCATTATTGAGTTTAACACTTTGACTATCTATTTATGAATTTGGAAATGTTCATTGATCAAGATCTACAAGAGTGCAGAGGGGAGACTCTTCTCTTCACAACTAGCAATTGATAGGAGAGGAAAACAACAAACAGGTAAAAAATTTAGTTCAATACTGCAAGAAAAAAACTACAAACTTGATTGTTACATTTTTTTTCTCAATTCTAATATTTCTAAATGTTTTTTGTAGATTTATGGTGGGAGAGTTATGGTGTTGGCACACCTAATCTTTAAAAGATAGTTGTTCATGTTTTCTCTCAACCATGCAGTGCTTCTGGGTGTGAACGAAATTGGAGTGTATTTGAGAGCATTCACACAAAGAAGAGAAATAGATTGACACAAAAGCACCTCAATGATCTTGTCTTCGTTCAGTACAACTTTCGCCTTCAAGTTAGAAAGGTGGAGGGTGTTTCACATGAGGCCATTGGCTTGGATGAAATTGATCCATATGGTGATTGGACCGTCAATGAACAAAATGATGGTGACGATGTCCTTCTTACCGAAGAACTTGCAGAAATAGAGAGAGGAACAGCACAAGAAACAGAAGGAGCAAGATTGGATGAAATGGAGGAGGATGAAGATGAGGACAAAGATGAGGACTTTGATTTAGAAGAAGAATCATCTCACCATTTAGATATCTCAACACCTACTGCTACTACTAGTAGCTCAAGGCCTAAAAAATTGAGCTGTATTAGGAGAAGTACAAAGAGGAAGATGTAGTCTTCTCTTTAGTTTGTTCGTTGTTGTTTTTCACATTTGAACATATCATTATATGTAATTTTGTAAACATTTATAAACTTATGCTGCTATTAAACATTTTAAAGTTTGAAACTATGAGTATGATGAAATTTCAAATATTGAGTGTTTGGAGATCATATGACATGTGTAATGTTTCAATTATGGCTCTTATGTTCTCTAAATGCATTAATTTATTTTTGTTTTTTTGTAAAACTATGGGTTTTTTTTTGCCGAGTCCTTTGGCGAGTCTTTCACGAGTCCGAGTCTGAGTCCAATTTTTTGGTTTGCCGAGTCCGAGTATTAAAACTTGGGTTTGGATAGATTTGATGGGCCCAATCAAGTTATCTTTTCACAATGTGGAGTCCATGTTAAAAATGATATGATGATATATAGTCATTGATTCCCCTAGCAATGTCCACAAAGGATGTGTCATTTGAAATTTGAAAGATGGCAAGTGATGCATGTGAGTTGGTCTTATTTATAATGAATTCATTTGCCTCCTTAGTGGTCTTTTGTATGTTGATGTGCAGTGGTTTGTATACAGGGCTGTTCTGTGTGGTGTGTGGTAATGGTCATTGCACATTTCTCTGGTGTATGGCCTTTTCTTCATCAATGGCATGGATCACAAGAGTTCAATTGAGTATAGCAGAGATCCTCAGTGTCATGATAAGGTTTCAGGCAATCAGCTTTGAAAGATCTTCCATTGTAAGGATTATGTGTTGTTGAATCTTGTTAAGAGTGCTCTAGGTAAAGAAGGCAATGAAGATGATGGGTCTATCAAGTCTAGGGCAATAATTGTGGTGGATTTCTACGCCACACTAGAAATGTTTTAAAAAGATTACGAAGTGGGTTGAACTTTTGTGACTTCCAAAGGAGACAAAAGTGGAAGAAGAAGATGGGCCTAATGCAAAAGATGTAGGGGATGGCATTGGTGCATCAACTCCATGTATTATCATGGCTCTTGAGTCAAAAAATGGTGGATTGAAAGAATGGCTTCCAACAATTAATGGTGATATCAAGAAGGTTACCACCTCTTGCCAAAATCGATCATCATTAAGGGACTTAAGATGTAAGTAGTGCTTATGCTGAATTGGGCTGTGAAAAGGTCTGAACTTATATTCATGGTGTTAAATTTTCAGCTTTCTATAATCCTAGTCAGACCAAGGACGTAATATTGAAACAAGAAGTGATTGTTGATGATGGTTGGTGTGCCAAAATGAAAAGTCAACATGTGGGCTTCAAAGCTATTGTTGGCATTAGCGGATGTGGTGTCTCTTGACCTTCTTGACGGATTTTTGGGCTCTAGGTCTGCTTGTTTACACCATGTACTTACAATTGGTGTTTGACTTGTCAATGGTGGTCTTTCTCCTTTTTTCCCTAGTTGTTTGCTGCCACCCCTATGTGGGCTTGGATTAGGCTTTTCTTTCTTATGTTTTTTATGTTCATAATGTGCTTCATTTTCTTGGACAGGAGCTCCTATAGAATCCCCCTACTCTTATCTTAAAAAATATTTGGCTAAGCACACTACAAAATATTTCAATTGAACATTCTTCAAATTGAGGTGTTATTTTAGTTTAGTCTGAGAAGCAAAGTTTACAATTTCACTCATTCTACAAGTTAATTTCTAGAGGTCCATATGAAGTCATCCCCGGCCCCAAACACGGCATCTGTAAAATCTTGAAGACAGTGGGATGAGAAAATGTCCACCACTATCTCTAGGGTTCAAGCCCTAAAAGGGAAAAATTCAAGGACACGCTATTGTCTAAAGGATAGCTCAGGACACATCCAAGCATCCATCAACCATTTCAAGAACATCAAGATGTCCCTACAGATTGTTAGCCGCGAAAAACCAGCAAACAGTTTTAATAATAAAAGAAGAAAGTCTAGTAAAACCTAAACTCTGTATTCTTCCCATCTTACACTGTCATTGAAAAAGAAGAAGATGAAGAGGAGCAACACCAATGCCAACTCCTTGACATATGTTTTCAATTCCCATTAATCATTCATCTACCTATTTTCTACTTGAAACTTCATCATTCACAAAGATTTATTTTTCAATTCTGCAAATATGAAATAATACTAAATTTAACGTTAAAATATTAGTTGTGCTGATTTTTTAGATCTGTTGTATTATAATATTTTGAAATTGAAATGGTATTGCAACTTCTGTGTATCCCCTACTTCGGCACTTTGTGCAAGCTGACATAAGAACCAGAAAGCAAATTCTTGTGTTTGTAACAACTGGTTATTATTTTTTATTTTCAACTTGCAATGGACTAATCAAATCATGTCTTAGGAATCGTAGAAAACTCAAAGAATGAACTTAGGTGTATCCTTTTCTTCCATGCTTCCTACAACCTGAAAAAAATATAAGGAAAACCATTGTCTAGAATTTGAGTCTTGAGTCCTTGACAAATTTTATTAGTAGTAAATATTTAAGCCTTATTGTATTTTTGCAATGCCAAGATGAGTTCCTTTGGCCTATGACAATAAGGAAGTGTTGATGTGTTTTTATGCACATGCAAACACAGAATAAAATACCATAAGTATCTTATCCTCTCTTGAACAAAATCTCTTGGATGCTGAAGATTAGCTTGACGATCATTCGAGTAGACTCCAAGGTTCATGAAAGTAGGGTCACTAGGTGTGGATAAGCTTAGTTGGTTTGATGTGATTATGCGGGAATCACAAGGGGACTTACATTCGAATGCCTAAATGATTGATTTGTTGGAACTTAGGTCCTATCTACTCAATTGGAAGATTAAAAAAAAGAGCAAAGAGATGGGGTTTGAAAGAGTCTATTTTAGGCCTTAGAATATAAGAAGATAGATGAATGACTAGGTGGAATCCTACTAAGGGAGGTCTCACCATCAAGCTGAACAATTTGACACAAGCTCAGTACAATCTTCTAAGGATATTTCAAAGATATTTGAATCAATACCATCAAACATCGATTACCATTCAAGTTAATGCATAAACAATGAATGTAGAACGATTCGAAGTTAAGCTCATATCATTCCAATTGACCACGCAAGGCTCACTTACAATGAGTAAGAGGCTAGTGGTATGGACAAAATTGCCAAGGACAAGGTTTTGCTCAAGGACCTAGGCAAAATAGTAGACCACTTAGGAATTTCGCTCTGGACCCTTTGGAAGGGTCAGGAGCGAAATTTGCATTCTTGGCTCAAATTCTTCTCACTTTGTGACCATACTTGCTCATATACATGTCCAAGGATGCCCTCAATCTCGACCAACACCAAGCTTGATGCAAAATTGGAGCAAAATGGAGTTTTTAAGGATTTCGTTCTAGACCCTTTGGAAGGGTCAAGAGCGAAATTTGCATTTTAGGACAAATTCCATCATGTCTCTACTCCAAAATGCCTTCCAAGCCAAGCGTACGCTATCCTTCTTTTCACCAAAGCCTAGGAATCCACAACTTGACCTTCATCATGAGCAAATTAGGTGAAATTGGGAATTTCGCTTTGGACCCTTTGGAAGGGTCAGGAGCGAAATTCTTGATTTTGACTTGATCCTTCATTTTCTTCATTTCAATTTGCTTTACAAGGCAAGAATACCTCACTCCACCTTCAACCATGCCATAAGGATCAAAGTTTTGGCTTCACTCAAGGAGAAAATAGGTGCTTTAAGGAATTTCGCTCTGGACCCGAAATTCTTCTTTTAGGTTGATTTCTCTTACTTGGCTCCACTCTTCTCACTTTGTTCTACCTTGACTCTCCATTTGGATCCTTCTCTCATGCTTGCAATACTTTGTTTGACCTCAAAATGGCTAGAAAGGAGAATTTCGCTAAAAATCATGGCCAGGGATAGGACCTATCTAGGATTTCACTCTAGACCCTTTGGAAGGGTCAGGAGTGAAATTCAAGTCCTAGCCTAAAATCTTCATCATTGATGGCCACAATCCATTCCTAGGCATGCCTAGGGGTCATTCCAAGCTCATTTCACCTTGATCCACACTTGGTTAGACACAAAAAATGGAAGGAAAAGAGGGATTTTAGGAATTTCGCTCTGGACCCTTTGGAAGGGTTCAGAGCGAAATTCTAGTTTTGAGCACATTTCCTCAGTTTTTCAACCCCAATCCACCTTAAAAGGCAAGGACACATCAATCTATTCCTATCCAGGCCATAAAAACCAAGAACTTGACTTGTTTTGAAGGGGAAATAGGTCTTCTTAAGAATTTCGCTCTAGACCATTTGGAAGGGTCAGGAGCAAAATTCTCCTTCTAGGCCAAAATCCTTCACATTTGGTGATCAATAGCAACTCAAAGCCATGCTGAGGACAAATCCAATCCTATCTCACCCTGACCCACACTTGACTTGGCACAAAACTGGGAGAAAAGAGTGGTTTTGTGGAATTTCGCTCTGGACCCTTTGGAAGGGTCAGGAGCGAAATTCACACTCTAGGCTTGATATTTCATCTTTTCAACTCCAATCTTCTTTGGAAGGCAAAAATACATCACTCTCCACCCAAGGAACAAGGTTTGTAGCCTAAGCAAGGGAGCAAATGAAGTTTATAAAGAATTTCGCTTTGGACCCTTTGGAAGGGTCAAGAGCGAAATTCATCCTTTAGGCAAATTCTTCATCTTTTAATGCCTTCAATCACCTCCCAAGGCAAGAACATGCTTCAAGGAACAAGGATGTTAGCCCAAACAAGGGAGAAAATAGTGTCTAGGGAGAATTTCGCTCTAGACCCTTTGGAAGGGTCAGGAGCGAAATTCTAGTTTTGGGTTGATTTCACACTTCTTTTCTCCTTCTCATACCTTGGACATACTTTGTTAGGCTTCCTTCCATCATGATCATGTGAATTTTCTCTTCAAGTTGACATCTTGCTCAAGATTTTGTGAAAAATAGGGTCTTACAAGAATTTCACCCTGGACCCTTTGGAAGGGTTAGGAGCGAAATTCACATTTAGGCTCAAATCTTGACTTCATTTTTCACATTTCTTCATCCAAACAAGTGTTTTTCCCTCAATAATGCTTGGGAATGAGTTAGTTCTAAGTTTGGGTCAAAGTAGAATGTCTTATGGAGAATTTCGCTCTGGACCCTTTGGAAGGGTTAGGAGCGAAATTGAAATTCGCTTTGGACCCTTTGGAAGGGTCAGGAGCGAAATTTGACATTTTGGTCTCTCCGTCAAGATTCATATATGGAATATAACATTTAAGTATAAGTGAGAAGATCACTTATACTTTAAGTTATATTCCATATATACTGTCAGGATGTTTGAGAGTAGTTTCGCACCTCCAGGAGTTATAATGCAAACTCTAGTTTTTGGAGGATTCTTCAATTTTCCAGACTTAGTCAAATTTCAGGATCAGGATGACATTCCAGACAACCAAATTTCAGGATCAGGATGATATTTGAAGATCAGGATGACATTTCGGACTTCATCACTCACCAACTTGACTTAACTCAGATCTTCAAAAATGATATCCACTCACCAAGCTTCATTGACCTCCTGAAACTCAAACAAGACACTATTAGCAACAAGAGCAAAACTATCCCTAAGGGAGACTTTCAAAGAAACCCTAACCTGGAGCACCTGCTGACTCACCTTGGCTCAAGCAGAGCCTGCCATCTGAGTGATCCCCCTGGCAACACTCAGCATGCAAAGGCTAACAGAAAAACCCTAAAAGACCTAGAAACAAACCCCAGAAAGCAAAAAAAGTAGGGGTCCTCATTTGCAATGGGGCGATGTGTGAATACATCACAACAGTTACATATTTGGAGAGGAGGGCAATCATTGTCTCCCACCTTCTCACTTCATCACCCTTGCCTATATAAGCAAGGTCACTATGTAAATTACATACACTCATTATGTATGATAATTATTGCTATTTGTGCTAATTTGGTTTCACTTGTAGAAGCTTATATTGTGCAATCTGATTCTGGCTAGTCCAAATATGGTATCAAAGCCATATGTTTGCACAAAGGTTGCTTGACTCTCTTGACTTCTAGCATACCAGTTCTCCCTCCAAGCTCGCAAGTCTCCTCACATCAAAGTGTCTCCACACATAGCTCTATCATTGGAGTATCATGGAGTCAAACTGTCATGACCATTGAACCCGAGAAGCTCAAGAAACAAAGAACACTCTCCATTTGGAAAAAATGGTAACTTCAATAAAATTGGGCAAAAAAAAAAAAAATTAGCAAAGGACCAAATGACCCACTACCCATTTGCCTATTTCTAGTAAAAAGCTTGTAGGTTTTGTAGTTGCATGTTTTTTGCAAGTCAAGAGTTTTCTAGACAATTAATCTCTATTGATGCCAATAGAAGTCGTCAGAGTGGCCTAATTACAAAGCATTGATCTTTTGATCAGCAGGTATTTGCAGGTGGTGTGTGATCGTCATCCAAAGCATTTGTTCACAAGTTAATTTAAAGGCGGCTATTTTAGAAGGTTGGTGTTATGCAAAATAAGGACCCTTCAACTTTGCGCCTTTCAATAGCATGTACCAACTTCCAATTGGTCTGTAGACCTAATCTCTTGAACTTGTTTTTGGTGTGTAATGTTTGCACAAATGCCAAAGATTGCTTATGCTCTTTCCAACTACCAAAAATTGCAATTTTTGAAGATCTACGATTGATTCTTGTGAAAGATCATTTGGCATTGGACTCTAGCTTAGCTCACCTACCTTAATGCCTTCATCATCTCCAACTCTCCAAATGGCATGAATTTATTCTTAGCCCATTGACCTGTTTGAAACAACTTCTATTCAAAATGTGTGAGGCCCTCTAACTGCTACAACATGGCATGGAATGGTCCTTTTTTCCTTTGACAGAAGTTTTTTAGGCTGAAGAGTTGTATTTGGCCAACCTTGGCTAAATAAGAAGCCAAATCAGCAGGAGTGCAGCCACAAGCGGCCTTCTTGGCTGCCATCCACAGAGCCTCACACCCATCCACAACATAGCACTCTCAACAACTTCCAAAAAGACCAAGTCAATGACAACACTCCCCCTCACACGCATGCCTTGGTGTCTTTATCATTGTCAATGTAACCTATTATGTATGGTTAGTTCATCATTGACAATTTTCAGATTGTAAATTTTATGTTGAACTCTTGTTATCAACAAGTATGCACCCTAGCTAAGCTATCAACTTAGCTACTTGTTGAAACATGAATGACCTCTCAAAGTGTGGGCCTAATAGTTAGAGGTCAACCTCCAGAGAAGGTTGGTTCCTATTGGAACTTCACCTAAAACCTACTCTCAACTATTGATTTTCAATGGAAAAGGGGAAGAAGTGCTGGAAAATGAAAAGTGCAACTCTACTAAGGTGATGCACCGGATTGTTACTAAGACCTATATCACTATTTTGCCACACAATTTTCAAATATTCAGATGATTCTTGCACAACTAGAGCATTGCATACATTCATACATCAATATTTTGCAAGAAGGTTTTGCTTTCTGTACAGTCCTTAAAAGGAAACAAGAGTTTTCACAGCTAAAAAACTGATTTTTCACACTACACAACAAAACAACCTGCATGGACATAAGTATTGTGCTGTTCTAAGGTGCTACAAATGAAACATTAATTTAAGGATTTCATAAAATCACAGAAAGGGGAAACTAACTTTTGAAGGCAAAAGAACTACACTTCATTGATAAAAAGGTGTTCTTACAATGGTATGTTCTGAAAATACTAGATATCTTGCTTAAAAATGAATGTTTACATCTGCTGGTTCAGTCACAAGGTGACTAGTTTTTGAGTTACAAGATTGGGTTTCTTCTAGAAAGAGCTCTAAAGCTACAATACTTTAGCAAAAAGAAAGCAAGAACTAACTTTAATCTGAGCCTAGACTCTCTATATCTCTACTTTACATCTAACTTCTAAGAGAATATAGAACATCATTTATGAGATGAAATGAATGCTAAGAGACCAGGTCCACCTGCTTGGGCTCCTAAGAGGAGTGCTTCTTGACTTGTCTTCAATGCTTTGACCTTGTTGGAAACTTTCTACTTGATAACTGTGGCTGTCTTGGCTTGGAATTGCCCCTAGATGCTTGGAACAGACTCCAAACTGGGTCAAAAATCTTCAAACTAACTCCCTATATCTTATCCTTTGGTCTTCTCTTTGCTGCTCCATTTTACAATTGACCAATCAACTAACCCAAATAATAGGACATGTGCTTTTCCCTTGCTTTAGAAGTTGGGAGAGGCTGGGGTCGGATGAAACCAATGTTCCACAAAGTTTATTGACAAGGGGACAAGGTAACACGAGGAGGGGTTTTGGTGATTGGGGGACCAAGGGCCTAAATTTTGGGGACGGTGAGGGTACGGCAAGGGGATAACTTTGAAGCATTGGGAGGTGGCGGTGCTGATATAATAGAGGTGAATTGAAATCTTCAAGGCAAAATCTACAATATAGCATCTCTATGAATGCCCCATGAAAAGCCAACAAGTTTTCACAAAGTTAAAGGTTATGCCATATAGCAAGCAACACAGTGGCATCCCCAACAGAGGCGGCGAAAGTGGTGGTGCTGTAGGGGGGCGTTTCCCCAAGTCCCCAAGTCTCGGAAACGTCTCCCTACAAGGGACGCGGTTTTTTTGGGGGGGAACGCGTACCCATGGAACACCGGATGAAACAGAAAAAGGACACTTATAACCCCTCCAACAGCTCCAAAATGTATCATCATAGCTTCAAACTGACACTGGGCATCTTCACACATGTCAAAATGACACTTATGAGACCCAAATCTGCTCCTTTCCACTGCATTTTGTGCCCCTCATAATGCCATTGTAAACTAACATCTTTATTTTGCTTTTGTTGTTCATCTATTTCTCCATTCTTTCAACAGTCCACCCATACTTGCATCTTAAACTGCCTCTCACTTGGTATCACCAGTCCTTTCAGCTCATTTCTTGCATAGTCATTATCTCTGTCAATCTTCTGTAGATTTTCCTGCTCTTTGGACTGTCAAAACTGAGGAGACTCTCTTCCTTGTCAACTGTCATACCATTTCTTTATGTATTTTAAAAGCACTTATAACTTTGTCCTTTTATTGGTCTTATCACTGTCTTTGCTGATAACAATCATTAACTTTGCTTCATATCCTCTCTAAAGACTGTCACTCTTTAAGTATTGCCCATTTGAGGTCTAACTATGATGACACCCGTTGTTTCTCTCATGGACTGTCCTCATACAATGCTGTCTTTGCACTTATCCACTGTCATGCTCATGATGACTGTACTATGACAGTCCTTGTTGGTGTTGACTATCATGGCACATGTTTGCATGACTGTCCTCCTTGCTTTAATCTGCTTTCATATGCATTCTTTATCTATGTTATACCACTGTTCTTGTCTGCACTTTCATGACTTTTTTAAGCCTTCCTTATTATCAAAATCTATCTATTGGACTGTCATTTCTATTATATTGATTGTCACCTCTGGACATTCATGGCTCAATGCCACATTATGCACTTGCTTCTAGGACTGTACATGCTCTCTTTTGGTCACTGATTTCCATGACAGTCTTCTTACATTTTCTTCACCATACTACTTGAATTGTCACTTCGATTACCAACAAATGAGTCTCAACTTAACAGAGGACTCTCATACATAATTGAAGATATCTTACCTTTTAGTCGCGGACTTGTGACCTTACCTATGATGACATTCACTCATAAGCTGTACTCTCCTAAATGACTGTCATTTCTTGATGTTTGCTCAATGTCTTTCATTGTGTCAAGAGACCTGCAACTGTCTTCATCAAAACACTTAAACCTCTATAAACTAGAGTAAAAGGTCACATGTCATGCAAACTTTTCCCTTTTTTTTAGTCAACAAGAAGGTTTATTTCTAACATAGTACTCCTCTCTTCCTCTATCTTCTTCTCCTGTTCTTGCTCTTTCTCTACACCCTTATGCACCTCTTCTTGCGTATTCTCCGGAATTTCTGCAACTGTTTCAACATTCTTATCAGTCTCCATGTGATCACCCAAACCGGTTTCCAGATCTCCATCACTACCTAACTGTTCATCTGTTCTCTTCTCCAAATCAACTGTACTGCTATCAACACCAAGTGTACTCCCTTCCTGACCAGCTTTTGTGTTTATTTTCTCCATAGGCGAAGACAAAGTATTCTTTATCTCTTCTGCAGCCTTAGCTGTTGCATCCTCAGTCTGTAAACTATCCTCCAATAGTCATCCTGATCTCTTCCCATTATGATATTCACTCTTTCTTTTGTTCTAAATCTTGTATTAAGAGCTTGCACAATCTTGGCTCTATCTTCCTTGGATAAAGGACTACACACCATATCTAAAGCTCATGTCCTCACATTGGATTCTTTCATCAGTGCATCTTTCCTTCTTTTAGTCAAGGCTTCTAGCAACTCTACAAGTAACTTATCTACAATATCATTCACATTCTTCTCAAAAGTGATCAGATACCAGATAATTGATTTTTCTATCTTCTTTGTCTATCAGAGGGGTATCCTTATATAATTCTGCAGAGACCTCCAAGGACTCATGCTGACAAATAGCATTCACTACACTGTCAAAATCAAGCGGTTGATAATCAGCATCAACCGGAGGGGAACCTGTTTTATTATTCTTTCCTTTTTTCTTGTACTGTAACAATCATGAGGGGACTGTGACTGTCACAATGTGATCTTCACTGAGCACTACCTTCCTGATGCTTCTTATGAAATGTGAACAAACCTTTTGTCTATTTCAATCAAGTGTTGACTGAAACTACAGACTCACAAGTTTCTTTCATCCTAAGTCAGCCATCACGAGGAAAAGACACTGTGAACTGATTTGATACAAATAGAAAGTTCCCTTTTAACTTAAACTTTCATTAACAAAGCTTGTGCCATTGCGATTTCTTCATACCCCTTAAGATCCTATACATGGATGAAACCTCTGCCTTTCTTCATTTTTTCACTGAGTTTCATGCCCTTGACCTCTTTCATCTCTGTCCTTCACATCACTATCATGATTTCTTGTTACCATATTCCTGTCCAAACCATCCAGCTGGTTGTCACTTCAAACGTACTCATACAATGTGCTTTTATTAACCTTCATGAAACATCCAAACAGCTAGCTCATAACCTTGAAAATCCATGGATCTGTTCTTATTATGACAGGGTTTCTTGTGATCAGTGGAGAAAGGTATGATGACATCTATCGAGTTGCATGAGGGTGTAAAGAGTATCATTATTTGTGACCAATGTCATCTTTCGATCTTGTTGCTTTTTTAATAAATCATAACCTCCAATAACCATGACAGTGGTTACACAACATTTGCAGTTCTCATCTCCTATACTACACATTGTTCAAACTAAAGGACTCAAAAACCATGAACATCTTAGCAAACTGCCATAAAGATTTCTCAGTTGTAGTTTATGAATGGAGCTCAAAGAATGACAGTCCTGTCTGTAGCTGAGAGACATAGTCTCACATGCAAGCTCTGACATGTGAAAAGATGATGACATCCAAGGATCTCTCAACCTTTTTACTTTTTTCCTCTCATCATGATTTTATGCAAAGATTAGCATGAAATCTCCAACAAACAAGAGCATGTGAATAAAATGCATAACTATCATAACCTATGGTGCAAATAAGGCATCCTTCATATAATCAAGAGGTTTTACCAAAACAATATCAGACCTAGATGCTATTGTTCTCCCACATGTATGGTGACACAAAGAGTCTTAAATATGGCTCTTAAGACTCCTTTAACTCTTATTATGAAACTGTAACTGCTGGACTGCTTCATTAAGCCTCTATCTGCCATTGTAGCTCCATTCTGGTGCTGGTAAAGATGAACCAGAAAATAGGGATTCTTTTTTGCCTACGTATAGGGTTTGGTGAGAAAACTAACTCATGACTAGTTAGTTTTTGAAACCAAAGGCAACTCACATATTAAGCTAGGTTACAAGAACAAGCTGTTTGAATCAAGACTTCCCTTCAAAGGCACTAATAAACTTAACGTGGCCTTCTTTATTGCTTTGATTAAGTCACCTAAGACCTTTTCCTAAACCCCAGACCTCACAAGAAATGGTCGCAACGTGGGTTTTGCTTGATGTTAAGTAAGATAGACATGAATACTTTAGCAAACACCATTAAACAAAAGAAAAACATATGACCATGTAACTCAACAGGTGTAATTTAGACAAAATATGCATTTTGGACAATAGAACTGAAAAAATGCTACCAACTCTCAAACATTGTTCTGCTAAGTTTTATCATCCATTGTTCCAAAAACCTTCATCTCTACAATTTCTCTTGTTCTCCATCTTCTTAACCTATTTTGCATGACATCCTTGGCATAATAGAGATATCCATCTCCTTGTTTTTCTCCATAACACTTGTAGACACCATCATAGACTAGAAATCCTCCTAGGGTTTCTTCATAAGTGCAATCACTATATACACCACAAGAAACACCACCACATAACTCTCACACGATGCTTAATTTACATGCTATTGGTGAGGTTAGAATATGCCACCAAGGGGACTAACTGAGGCAATCTCCCAATACACCCAACTTTTTTAATTCCCCCAAACAACTTTAGTCAATTGTATCTTCTCACATATAGGTCAAGTCAAGGTTCTACAAGCAAGGTAAAACTTGGAAGAAATAGGCAAGCAACCTCAGAAAGTTATACAGTGATTAAAGCCAAAGACAAGAGCACCTAGACCAACATCCAACAGAGTCACTAGTACTTGGGGCCGTACATAGGCACCCAAAGGTCAAACATGAGAGCCTAGGGGTTAGACACTACCATCTAAGATTTTACCAAAATTCTTCCTCTTATAGTTTCAATGCATCTTTAACCTTCTACAACCTCAATCAACAAAACATGAAATTTCGCAACCTTCTTTGTCCATATCCTAGTTATATTCTCCGTTGCCAACTCTAGTGTTTGAATGAAATTTAGATCTAAATGCTACAATTTTTTTTACTTTATTTGAATGAAATTAGATTAGCTAGGTGCTTTTAAACACAACGAAAGAATGAAGTACTACACTCTATTCAACGATGAGAGGTTAAACTCATTATCTCTAAGTTGTTACTAATGATTACTTGTTGTGTGTTCTTCTTCATCAATCAACTATGCAAGTCTCTTCTCCTCTCTATTTTTGTTAGTTCTTCGGTCCCTAAATCATTACGTAGGTCGTTTATACATTAACTATTCCAAATTGTGGATGTTTTGGAGGTGCAATTGTTGATCCCCATATTACCTATTGACATATTTCTCCCACTTTATTGAGGAAAAAAGGAGAGCTTAAAGTTGAGTTGGCTTTCAAAACAATTCTTAAACTATGGATTGTATTTAGTGATGTTCCTATTTATTCTCAAACTTATATTACCAATTCTAGCAATACATTTTTAGCTGATAATTGCTGTTTGGCCCATGTTGGTATAATTATGTAATATGGAAACAAGAGTTTAGGCCCATCGCTTTTGGAAATCGATGTCTTACCAATAAGAATTTGGTTGAGAAAACTTAGAAGAAAATGTTGACCATATTCCATGCATGCACTTAAGAAATGGCATAAATATCTACTAACAAACGTTTAAAGATTTCAACAAATCATAATAACGTTAAATGACATTGTTTATGTCCAATCAAGGCAAAACCTTTTCTACAGCTCCTTAGTGTTTTTTAGTTTATTACAAAGTTCCTAATAAATGGTGAAATAACCCTCCTACATAAAAGAAATTGAATTGTCAACCACACATGATATACAAGATAAGATTTCTTGACGAAAAAAAAATTGCATCTACTGCAAGGACAAGTTATACTTGAGTTATAATTCTCACTTTAACCTCCTTAAGATGAAAGCATTGCCCACTACAAATCATTCATAATCTTCTAAACCCTTCAAGAGAATAACAAAAAAATAAAAGAAGATTGTTGACTAAGCAAAATTTGTGAGCAATGATAAGAAGCCTTAGACCATCTCATTAGAAATACCTATATTATAACCATAAAAGATGCAATTTAAACCTGCTTTATTTCAGTGTAAAGCAAATAATTTTTGAAAATTTGTAAGAACTTAAAAACAATGTACACATACTATATCAATATGATTTCAAAACATGTAAGGACCTTTTAAGCCTCTACAAATTTAAAGTTGAATAACAATACATTTAAACACCACTAGTTTCAAATTTTACTACATACAAAGTCAATTTAATTCAAAACCATCGATTTGTCCATGAGTACCAATAGCTCAAACATGAATCAAACCAACTCCTCAAGGGATCAATTCTTTGATAACCCCTTACAAATAGATTTAATCTCAAACATTAACACAAATCAGAGTTTTACGATGACTAAATTTATATGAACTTTCTTCCTACATAATAACAATTAAAGAAACATCATATGCTCAAATCAACATTCATTTCCGAACATGGGAAATCAGAAAACAGCCACTTAATATATAACAACAAACAAAAAAACATCATATGCTCAAATCAACATTCATTTCGAAATATAAGAAAGCATAAAACAACCATCGCCCACCCATATGTGTTTGAAGAGAAAAATGGGTGCATCCTTGTAATGTCCCCAATTCTTAGTGACTATTAATTGAATTGATTTTTATTAAGTTGACAAAAAAATAAAAGAAATATTTAAAAAGGCGACTCAATAATAATTAATTTAATTAAATAATTATAAAATAATAAAATATTATTATTTGTCCAAAATATGATATATATTTAAGTTGGCAAGTCGGCCTAATATCCTAGATGCTTCTTGGAGTCCTTTATAAAGAGGCTGAATGGAAGAAGGAATGCATGATTGAGTTATTTCTTCTTGTGGAAAATTTTCCTATTGGCTGTAACTTGGTTTCAGCTTCATTCGAAGGATGAAAACCCTTGTGAATTTGGCGAGTTGGACAAAAACCTAGCTCATCCATTGGAGGTTCCATCACAGGGATCTACTTGTGCTTCCTTGTTAATTGATTGGAGAAAAGAGCAGAAATTCTACATCAGATTTGAAGATCATATATTCGGGCTTCTTCATTTGGTGAATTGGGCTATTATTTGACAAGGATTTCACCCTAGATTTGGAGCGCCATATTGTAGAAGGGGGGCGACTTGCCCTAGAGGACAAATTGGGTGATTTTGTGGAGCTTGGTAATTTAATTTCATTTTTAGATTTGGGGCAGACATGCTCATCATCCTTTAAGAAGCGATTTTGATGCTTGTTATCATCATTTAATTAGGGCTTTGCCTTAAGATTGGAACGTGCTTATCTGAAGGAGATTTGTGAGTTGTTGGAAGACATTTTAAGCATATGGAGCAGCAAACCCTAGCCCATTTATAGCAGACCTGAGCACCTCAATTTGGAGCTGCATTTTAGGGCCTGTAATTAATTGCACTAGGGTTTGAGACCCTCATTTTGGGTGTTCTTAACTTAGCCATCATTTCAAGGACAACTTTGCATATATTTATAAACCCTATAATTTATTTCTGTTTATGGACAGCAGACTTCTGGGCAAGTTGGGTATTAAAATCTGCATATCTATCTCTCTTCTATCTCAGAAAAAGTTAAGGGAAATTGTTGTTTTTCAGTACTGAACATTTCTGGGCAGATATTAAAGTAGTTGTTAATCTGAAACCTATTTCTTTAGTTGGTAAATTCAGATCTGATTCTGACATAATATCTGGGACTGCAATTGAGGTTTATTACATGCAAATAAATTTTCAGAATGTTGTGCCCTAGTTTGTAGAATTTGTTGTCTTTTCCTAGTATCCCTATTTGGGGATATTACAATCCTCTAATTCTAAATTGCTTTTACGTTGTTGTTTTACAATTCTTCTCCTTTTTTAAAAGCACTCATGCATTAGAAGTTTTCAACACTACATTGCAAAAAGAAGCTTTGTAATAATAAATAAAATTATATAACGAGATGTAACTTAATACAAAGAGCAAATGTTTGCATATTGCAAACAAGCCACTCAAAATCTACAACAAAAATAAAACAAAAATAAAGTAAGAAAAAAATTACATGCAGTGAAATAGAAATTTGAATTTTCAACAATATGCCTAGGAACTATAGCTCCAACACAAAATATCTCCCAATCAAAATCAACCAGCTCTGTAACAAGTTGTCCCGAGAGATATTTAAAACTAACATCTCCAAATCGAAGTCTCTCCTTAGGTCATAATAATGACAACAGTCAAGTACATACATTTCCCATGATCTTTTCATTCCAAGTAGGGTTGAGCTCCCCCATCTCAACTTCTATCAGCCAACCAAAGGTTTTCTATATTCCCAAATTGTACAATGTAATTTTAGCAAACGAAACCTCTATTCCCAAACTGTACAATGTAATTCTAGCAAATCAAACCTAATGGTAATATCGAACTCGATCCAAGACTTGAGCAATCCAATATTTTGGTCAAAGTGCCTTAGGTTTAGGTTAAGGTCCCATGAAGGGGACTTCCTAAACAATTTCAGTGGGTGCTGCTGAGAGTTTTTAGGAATATTTTAAAGCTGGTGGTCCCATGATTTAGTAGTGGAGATCAGCTTAAAAGTTTAAGCTCCAAAATTTAGAAAAGCTGGTGATCTCATCAAGAATGCGGCAAATAAAAAAATTAATAAATGAACACCATTTTCCTTCTATTTCTTGTGGCAGGAATTTAAAATAGTAGCTAATTGACAAGTGGCAGAAAAAATCCCTAAGCTGGTGGGGCAATTTCTAACCCCACCCCAATTGCATCCACTGAAATATGTAGTCCTAAAATTTTGGGGCTTTTATTTTTCAAAAAAAGATTCAAAATTATCCTGTAGCATTATTTTTTTGATTCATGGGGGACCTCCAGCTCAATTAAAATAGATCCCAAAGCCCCCCTCATGAGACCTTACCCTTAGTCTAACCTAAATAGGGGGAATGAGTTTCGTCACTCCTAAGGACAACTCCCCTCTCCTCCAAAACCAATCAAACCCATGTTGCTACGGTTGATTTTATACCAGTGCAACCATCTGTGGATCAAAGAAGCTCCACTTTATACCATCAATTACAATATTCATGGGCTAGGTCATAAAATTGATGAAAAGGATGCAAGTGTTGCTTCATTTTAACAATAGCATTGTTAGGATTAAGGTGTCATCTACCTTGTAAATCCTATGTTAAATTGCAAGGTTCTAACGTCCTTAGAAAGTGTCCTAAGGCACTTAGGGTTTATTGGAAAAATATTTTGTAATATTTATTCTATTTCTCACTATTGTTAGTAATACATTCATAAGGGATGAACATGTTCCATTGACAGCAATAAAGATGGATTTTGAACACAATTATTTAATATTGGAAACTTAAAATGGGATAATTATGGGAAGTGGACAAATGAATGACCTTTGGGCTTCTCCAAGTGGACGCTTGAAAGAGGCAACAGTGGTCTCTTGGTATTCTGTCATTTATTGCATTTAATGTAATTTTCGTCATCAATGTTTGTGCACCAATGTTGGAGGGAAAGTATTGGAGCCAAAACTGGTGTCCTTTTGACTTTCGTTGAGGTAATCTAAACATTGAAAATGTTTCAAATGAAGAGTCTTCTTTGGACACCTTGTTTGGTGGCTTTGGATTTCTTGTCATTTTATATAAACAACTCTGTGGATGTATAATGAAAAAGGAACGATTGAATTTAGAATTACTTTGCAAAAACAAAGATAGGTTGTAGGCATAAGGAGGTTGGTCACGGGTCCACAAGTGTTGCCATGTTGGAGGCAAAGAGGAGAATGGAAGTGAATGTATTGTAATCGCATTTATTGTTAATAATACATACTTCATCTCTCCTCTCGGTAGAGTTTTTTTTCCTACAAGGGTTCCTCCACATAAATCGTGTGTTATGTGATGTTCTTGTGTTGCTGATGTGTGCCTCTTTGCTGCTATCTTATGGTGATGTTACTCATTGTTTCTTGTTGTTATAAGTTCACATAAGGAAGTGCTAATAAGCATGATATAAAGGCTGTATTTTAGAATCATAAAGAAGAAGGATCTAAGCATGATTTCCCACATCAAGGCAACGTAATTTTTAGATTTGCATATAAATTTCAAATTTTCATATTGTAATTGCCCAAGCCTTGTTTCCCATCCTTTGATTGATTTATTGGATAGAGATTGAACTTCACAACCTTTGGTGTTTGAAACCTAGATATTTCTCAACAAGCATTTCCTTGTTTGTATCTTACATTTAGCAATAGGAAAAGAGATGAGATGTTTTATAAGAATATCTCAAAAACCAAGTAGAGTGTATAATATATCTCAAGCAAACTTCTCGAATCTTTCAAGTAGGATATATTTTATTTATAGATATTTCTTGTGCTCTTCCTCATTGTTTCAAACAGTATATCATCAAAGAATAAGATAACGAACTTTCCTATATATTTGAATGTTTGCATCATACTCGTGACAAAGAAACATAACTAAATTAATTACTAAACATTAATTTACATCATCAAGGCAACAAAACAAAGATTAAGAAAAGAACATGTTTAATGTCTCAACAATACTCATATGTTGTTTATATAATGAGGATAACATGGTTAGATATTTGTGGATCCAAGACAATTTTGAACAGTTTTTATAGTGCTTCAACTTTACAAACTCAAGATGTCCATATTAGACTTTTGCAAATTGGCTCTTCTAATAAACACGTTCTTTATGGCATTTCTTTTCTTTATTTCTAGAAGTGGGGATAACACCCATTGATCAGTCATGTCAAAATGATTAGTTGACTAGCTCCACACAAAATTCATCCTTTCCAATAGGAAGAGTCCAAGGCTTCTGAAACCAAGGTGGTTTATGTTTATAACCCACAGATCCGACATTAATAGTAAAAACCATTTCCTCACATCACGAAAGTAAACCACATTGAATAAAATCTCATTTCCATAAAAGAATTCCCTATGGCTGACATCAAACATCTCAGCAAGGTTCCAGATAAAAGGATGGATCTAGTCAAACCAAAATAGATTTCGTCTAGATTGGATCCCCTAAAGATTGACTGTATAAAACATAACTTGCGTGGAGCAGCTAAGGGGAAACCTAGCTCCAGAGGGGCAGGTAGAATACTCCGAGATAGCAATGGAATGTCATTCCTTACTTAATATTAGGCCTTATCAAACCTTGAAAACGCTCGAGCCCTCTTGAAATTACTAAGAATAGCAAATACAGAACGGATGGAAGACCCTGATAATTGAAGCCGATTCACAAAGCATCATTCGGGTAGCCATCAATATGTTTGCTATCATTCACACTAGCAATATTAAGTTCATCAAGTATATCACAAGAGAGGTAAACAAAGGTGGTTGATCACCTTCCTATTAGATCATGTAGCTGTTGATTGACAGTTTTTCTTCTTCAGCAAGAAGCACTCTCCAAATTAAGAGTAAACATTTCGTGGGTGTGTAATTGATTATAAATAAAAATCAATGAAACCCAACCAGGCAACTTGAATAGGAAACATAAATAATGTATACATAAATACATACCAACTTGGCAATCTGCTTCCAGAAGTTGGGAAGAGGCTTGATTTTGTAATAAGCATTGTGAAGGGCAATATCCTGCTCCTTACTCCATCCCTCGCAGCTCGATCCTCCCAAAAGTGGTGTGCATTCCTTCTTCTTCTTCTTCACATATGCCCTTTTTTTTTCCAAACAATCGCCATTATTTTCCTTGCCGGAGTTGGATTCGGAGACTGCGTTTTTGCTGAGGCCTGTCTTCTTCCTCTTCTTGGCCATCTTTGTCGTCTCATCATATTCGGGTGTAAGGGGGTTTGGCACAAATTCTGTTCGAAACCCGGAAACATTGTAGTGGGCAGTCGCATTGTCGATGGGTTTATCACAATTGTGGCGGTGGGAAAGCCTAACGGATTTTTTCTGTTGTTTAGCGGCTGTGATCTGTTTTCGCTGTTCAGCGTTGCGTGCCATGATAGAATCAGATGAGCGTTTGGGCTTTCGCCCACTTCAGCGCGCCTCAAACATTTGAAATTCATTTTGAGCGGGCCTCAACTAGTTTTGTAGTATTTTGATTAACTCCTTACAGGAATTCGTTTCCCAATGTTTTGGTTTAACACTTATCTTATTGTGGTGTTATATAGCTTTTTATTCGCCCCCGCCCTCTCATTTATATATATATATATATATATTCTTGTGTATCTTTTTAATATTAATATTATTAACTCTATTAATGCATTTATAAAAGTATCAATCAATAAAATCATGAATTAAAATAAGTTAACCAAATTTAGTAATGTTCATATTTTTTAATTTATTTCAAAATATACAAATTGATTTATATATTATTCTATTGGATTATAGAGAATGTACATAATTATAACATAATTATAAAATTACAATAATATCTATAATTAATTCAAACCTTAATAATAACCTTTATTTTAACCTTAACATAATTTGTACCCTAGCCCAAATTTTTAACCTAATTCTAACTCTAAATTTAACATTAAATACAACCCTAGTCCTATTTTTTTAATTTTTATCCCTAGTTCTGAATTTAACTCTACCCTAAATTTAATCTTAAGTGAGAAATAATTTGAACCTTATTTTTAACCCTAATCATTATTATAATTATTTTAGAATTATAATAATAAACAAGTGCCACATAGTGGCGAGTACTTGCCTTATAATATTGATATAGTAGAATAATTGTGAATATAAATTTTATATATTAATATAAAAATATAAGAAAATTAGCATTAATCATAACTAAATAAATCTAGTTAATTATTATAGAATTGATTTAATATTATGATATAACATTGATTTAATACAATAATTATTAATATTAATATTTAAAAATTAAAAAATAATAATTTAGCATTATAATAAAATAAATAAATAAATCTAATTAATTATTCACTAATTTAATATTTAATAATTAAGAATATATCTCAATAATAAATAATAAATATAATTATATAATAAATTTATTGACATATAATATATATTATATAAATAACAAATATGTCAATTTCAATTAGTTATTAACAAATTAATATATAGATGAAATTATCAATTACAATTACATAATATTAATAAGAAATATTTTTTAATATAAATATGATTTTTAGTTGAACAATTATTACAATATTTCCATGTTAGTATTTATAGAGAATAATGAAAAAGAGTTGAAAATTTATAATTTATAATTATTTTTATTTATATAATTTCAATTGTCATAAATATATAGATAAAAAAAATATTATATTATTTTAAGAAATTTGTATTACATGTTTATTATTTTCCTCTTGAGTTTTTTATTTTCCTCTTGAGTTTTGCAATCTATCCATAATCTAACGTATCAACAATGAGTAGAACGGTTACACATATTCTATGAATTTTTATGTATTTTATTTATAATAATTTAAAATATATATTTTAAAGTAAGCACTAATAATAATCAACTTCTAAAATTTAATAATCAATTTATACTCTATATTCAAATAAAGTACATCTAATTATAACATTAAAATTTTCAAATTATTATTTATATATTAAAAAATCAAATAAAATTTATAATTTAAAAACTTAAACAATAATAAACCTTAATAAAATATTATTTGAAAAATTGAAAAAACAAGGAAATAAAAAAGCCCGAGATTATGCGTTGTTCCGAGAAACCCACCTATAAGAGGCAAAACGATATTAGCCAATAGTTTGCAACAAAAATAATTTTTGTAAATTATAATGTTAACAAATGTGCATCTATACTATAAAATAAATTAAAAAAATTTAAAGAAAGAAAAATAATTGCTTTTCATTTGTGTAAATAATTTTTTTTAATAAACATATAAGCACAACAAATGAATTTTCATTACAATAGTATTGCTAACGGCAAGTACTAATAAGAATTAAGATTAAAGTTATAATATAATTAAAAATTAAAAATTGAGTTATAATCATTTATTTAAGCAATAATTGTAAAATTGATAATAATAATCTTAATTTCAATTAATAATTATTTAATAAAAAAATTAATATAATTATTAATAATAGATTTATTATTATATTATGGGTAGTGTTATTATTAATAAATTATTTATAATTAATATATTAATCTTTATACAATATTTTTATTATATTATTGCATTATATAGATTTAATATTATATGATAAGAATATATAATATTATATTTATTTATGTTATAAATATAATTTAGATTATAATTAAATATGGTAATAATATTGGTCAATAATATGCATAATATTAAATTATTTATTCACACCTTAATCACAAATTTTCTTATATTTTAATAATTTAATATATTTAACCTTACTAATATATTATTATATAATTTTATTATTCATTGATTTATATAATTAACATGTTTAATTTTGATATTCTTTTAATATCAAAAATGTATTTAATCCTAATATAATAATTTTATTTATATTATTATATATATAATTAAATACATTAATAATATTTATAATATTAAAATTATTTACATCTTTTATCTAATATTTGATTTAATTATATACTATATAGAAAATATATTAATATATTTATAAAGGTATATATTTATATATAAAGCTTTAAAAGATTCAAAGATTTAGATTAAAAAAATTAAATAATTTGAAAAAAAAATTAAAACATATTAAACATTATTTTCATGACCTAAAAATTTGCCTAGAAAGTGGATCGATCCAATAATAAGATGCAAATCATTTGAGCCAATTACATTCAAGAAAAACAATTTCTATAATTTGAAAGCTTTAAAATCTTACATCTTAACTATTTGAAACTTTTTAAAAAGAATCAAATTAAAAAATTCATAAATATGATTGGTAGAAAAGCAATTGAATAATCACAAGTTAATGAAAATTGGGTGCAACCAATTGCAATAGTACTAGCCTAACGACAAATACTAATAATTGTAAAATATCATTTTTCTTTCTTTCTATTAGTGAAAATAGACACTACAAAATTCATTTTTTTCAAAAAAATATACACAACCTTGTGCATTTAATTTATTGAATCAAATGTTAAGAATATTTAAATTTTTATTTTAAATAATTGTAAAATATCTTTTTTCTTTCTTTCTATTGATTCATATTGAAAATAGACACTACAAAATTCATTTTTTTCAAAAAAAATACACAACCTTATGCATTTAAAATTCATTGAATCAAATGTCAAGAATATTAAATTCTTGAATATATTTATAAAAAATATGGTGCCTCTGCTGAAATTTGCAAGCTTGCAAAAAGAACCTAGCGAAAATCAAAATAAAGAAGTGAATCCCTATGTCAATGTGGCAGACTTAGTTGAGAGAGATATAACTGCCTCAAATCAAACACCGATTATTTGTCGGGTTTTGGGAAAAGTAAGAACAAGGCATGAAATCAAGAAGTGGCTCAAAGACAACTGGGAGAATGGATCAATGGAAGTTTACTTCATGCGACATTTATTTGTGGTTGATTTCAATAATGTAGATGACAGAAACAAAATTTTGCACAAAGGACCATGGAAAATGGAGAACTGGAGTATATTTTTGCCCAACAATGGAGATCAAACTTTGACCCAAGGAGCACAGTGCCCATCAAAGAACCAGTATGGGTAAGATTGTACAACTTACCTTTCGAATACTGGTCAAAGGAAGTTTTAAGGCTGATTAGTGGCACGTTAGCGAAATCTCTATAAGTTGGCATGGGCAACAGATATTCTATTATTTATGCACAAATCAAGTTGATTGCAATTAATCAAATTCCAAACAGGATATCTCTGGGCACATCCACGGGAGCATGGGAGTGGGATTTGGAAATAGAAAAAATTAAGTTTTACTATCTCAAATGCAGAAGATGTAAACATAATTCAAAAAAATGGCCTAAACCACGATCCCAAAAATGGACACCCAAGAAAGGGCAAACAATGACGTAAGAAATGAATTCAAAATGGGATCTCAAAGAAAATAGAAACAAAGAAGAAACCAAACCGATCCAAGAAGAAGCTAAATTGGAAAACAAAGCCTTAATTATTTACACAAATGAAAAGGAACTGAACGAACAAGTTAAAAGTGATGAAGTTGATAAGGAGGACATAGAGGAAGAAAGGTTACAAGAATTCTTTGGCGATGAGATTGGCATATTGGACCCAAGAACGATCTCTCGGTCTACTACCAAACATCTCAATTTGGCACTAGTCAGGAAGAGAACAGGACGGAAAACCAACCTGTAGCGTCCTAAAATTGCGACACTTGCAATTTCGACTGCATTTTGGTCTTCACGATGGCGACGCAACACGCAACCTGAATGGAGACCCCAAAACTTGCTCACGACACTGAAAACTGCATTTTTCATGCACCCTGGCCTGAACCTCCTTTGCACCCCGCTGTCCCGGAGGTGGGACCAGAGCGCCCAGCGCCCTGGTCCCTCAGGACCAAGGCGCCCAGCGCCCTGGTCCTCCAGGACCATGGCGCCCAACGCCCTGGTCCCTGGGTCCTATTTTGGGCCCGGTTTCCTAAGTGATATCGGGTCTTTTTGATTGCAATTTGGAAATATACTTCCCTGGTCGGCCTAAGGTCAGGAAAATCAGTCTATCAGCCCTAATTGACAAGTATATAAACTACATTTTCCTCTCTCATTCGATATGATGGAAAAGGCGTGGAAACTATACTCAAGCATTCAAGCATTCAAACAATTGATCATTTCAAGTCTCCATTCAAGGCTAAGTGTTGCATTCAAGTCAAGGATTCAACCATTGAAGAGGAGATCACTTATTACATGCTACATACTACAACATAGAACATCTAAACCTTCGCACATAAGGATACAAACATCCTTAGAACAAGGTTGCAGGTACGCGGCTGAGATTGAAGATCTGGAATCCTTGTGCAGAGACGAACCGATCCCCCTTCGTTTCGCGGATTTTTCGGAGGACCGTGGCGCCGGGCGCCATCGTCCCGACAACTTTTGCTCAAATTTGCAGGACATCGCCGTATCAACATTTTACTGCTAATTCCAGGTCCGCAGCTTCATCCTATAACCTAAACTCAGTTTATAAGCGAATCTTTATGACTTTCTATGCATTCTTAGCTTAATTTCCTTAATCAACATTCTTTACAAAAGAGGGTAGCTTTGCTTTCCAAACCCTTGAAATTCATCTAGCATCCAATCTTACCTTGTGTGGGATTGGATCTTATGAGTTTCAACCCCTCTTTTGAATGTAAAGTCTTCCCCCTAAGTGAAAACCCATCGAATCCTAGCGAACCTCCCTTCTCTCTCCTCGGAGTTGGAAGAGGGGAGACCAACTGGGGTTCGACAGCGATTTTCCGCTTTACACAACCAACAAAAGCGAGCGGAAGAAGCACAAAATAAAGAACAAACATCAATCAAAACTTGTCTCACTCGTTCCAAGGGAGTTGCAACCTCCCTAGAACGAAGATGAAGGTCCTAACATGGAACGTTAAGGGCTTAAATGCCCCTAATAGGCAGCGCATGATCAAGCGCCAATCAGAACAACAATTGATTGATATAGTGCTACTATAAGAAACAAAACTCAATTATTAAACATTGCAAGGGATGGTTAGGCACCTTCAATGTAGTGCCCCTCCCTGATTTGTCCTTTATGAAATGATGTGAAAAATACTTATAGATTTGTTCATGTTCTTGATGCCTCTTGTTTCATTCTTTATATCGATACTCTATCTTTGGCATTAGTGGATTCATTATGGTTACTATGACGATGTTGACTTTATGCTCTGGTTTAATTATTGAAGATAGGCTTATGATTAGCTTTGTGATTTTTTCACTATTTAGGACATGTGGTTCATGTTTATTTCTCACGATGATTTATCTTGTGCTAGACATTTCATATTAACAGTTGATACAATGTGGTTTTATGTGGATGATGATATACTCAGGACTATTATGATAATTGGATATGTTTGGATATTTATGAGCACCCATTATATGCACAAGGTGGTTTATATTTGCTTATGTACTAGCCTTGCTTCATGCCCATATTGGATATGTTGAGGTTATTGATGATGTTGTGGTTGCCATGATTGTATTACTACTATGGGTGTTAAAAGGGCAATGTTATACCACTCATTTATGAGCAAGGCGTGATGTCGTAACTCTCTTTCACATGTTTGATTATTTATGGTATATGCAAATTTATATAATGTTGTATAGACATGTGGTGTTTCACAGGATGCAGGTACTAGACATCAACTCCATCTAATTTCATATGTCTAAGTGTGTCTCTAATCCCAATGGCAAGTTGATCGAACATGACATAAGGTCTTATCACACTATAGGCTTAGTTGGCATCTTGTCAAGTTTAAGAGTCTCTTGTGGTCTTAGTTTGATTGTCGATCTATGATTGAGCTGATGGTCTATATTGTTATGCATAGCTTTGTGTGTGAGTAAATAATTATTCACGTGGGAAGACTACAAGTCTTATATTTTTATGGTATTAGTATTATTTTGTGGAATATAATATTCGACATTTATAATTACGCATGAAAGATTATTTGTTTATTATATTTTATATGTATGTGGGAGATATTAATGGTATATAGTTTAAATTGTATTATTGGAGCATTTATGATTATATATGAATTGGATTATTTGTTTTATTGGTTATTTGGAGTTGTGGAGATTAATTAATTAATTGGGAGTAATTATTAAATGATGGTAGGTATGAATAAATATAAATATATATTTATTTATTAGGAGCTTATAATAAATTAATGATTATTTGGTGGAATTATATTGGTGGAGTATTTATGTTTATTTGTGCATTTATTTATTTATGGTTTATTAATTAATTTATTAGTTGTTTGATTTGTTTTTTTATTTTTTTGGATAAAAAGGCCTTAGCCGTATTTTACTGATGAAAAAATGTTACAATCTCCGCTCAGTGCGGGCACCGGTAGGAAAGAGCAGAGAGGAGAAAACCTTTTGCCTCGCCCGGTACCATTGGTCCAGTTAACCTAATAAACTATAAATTACAAATGAGCTTTTATAGATTTTACAATCAGGCTTGTAAAGAAAGCCCTTCACATATAGAAAATGTGCTTGGTATGGAATGTTGTCTTTCTGTCCACTACTCTCAGTTCCCTTTTATCGTCCCAGTCCCCTCTGTTTAGCCTGCAAAACAAAAGAAACCTACTCCTGCAAAATAGATTTCAATACTTTCCTCTGCATATCCACTATTAACTGTTAGATTCAAATGCATATATGCAATATTATTTCAGTACCCTATTCCTTGCTAATATTCTAGACTAGGTATCTTTCAAACTAGGTCAACATCAGAGATTGTTGTTCCTACTTTGAAAGATTACCCAGTCTACAACACTTATCAGAAATGAAAACACTAGACAACAAAGAATTGATGCTACCACAACCTTTCTAGTCTGAACTTTTAGTAACTTATCATAATAATCATGATATTGTCTATCTAATTATAGATAAAAATAACATCTAATATTGTCATGCAGTAACTGCCTTACCCTTCGCTATGCTTATACTAGAATAAACAGTATACTATGTGTTATAGTATAACTATCACTTCTAACGGTCTATGCTGAGGATTCATTATAATAATAACATCAAAAACCATATTACGTGACTGAGACTTAATCCTCTTCCTTGTCATTCAAAATTTCCATACCAAAGGCATGTGCTTCAGTGGGATTCTCTGCCTGGAACGGTGTCCATCCTTCTTTGACCATGTAACTCACCCACCATTCTCCTTTCGGTTCTTTGACCACTGCTTAAGAAATTCAATGCTTCTAACTTCTCTGTTTGTCTCTGGTTGCAGAGACTCTTATCCTTATTACTAAGGATGGTTCTTTTGAATTCTACACTGGGCACCTCCCCTTTATCAATGGCTTCCGCCACTTTGGAGTAATCCTCCGGATATGGTGTTTGCAGATTCTCATCCATGCATTTTATCGCCAATTCCAGGTTGTCAAAATAATCCTCTTTGAAATCAACTTGCATAGTGTAACTGTTGTTGCTTTTCTTTCACCCATTGTAAGTAATATCGCTGCAAACCCTGCTAGAATGCTACTATTGACTCTTTGTCTATGCTCTGCAAGGATTATCTCATCCCCCAGGATCCTCTTGGTTGCATGTATAAGCAAATCATCCTCCGTTTTCAAGATGACTAACCATCTCTTATTTGAAATTTTTCCTTTAAAGGACATTTCCCTTTTCTCAGGGCAGAGACAAATCCCAGAATCCATTTTTGGTCAAGTTTAATGTCGAGAACTAATGTATTAGTTGTTTGATTTATTGTTTATTTATTAATTTATGTATATATTGTTTAGTTATTGGTTTATTTATTTATTGTTTATTTGTTTGTTTGTAATTATTTATTTACTTACCCCTTGTTATGATTGGCCCTTTTGGGAGTTGTGTTTGTAAGATAATTTTATTTAATGGTTAATCTATTAGTTTATTTATTTGTTTTACTTATTCCATTTTGCTATTGGTCCTTGGGAGTTGTATTTGAAAATTAATATTATTTAAATAATAATTTACCTCCATTTTTTAGATGGTTGGTAAAGTTTATTATGTTTCTCATTATTTTAATTTTGGTGGTGATGAGGTATGGTTTTGGATTAATTTTTAAATATGGAGATTTGAGATTTTCGGGAGGTTCTTTTGGGGCATTGGAATTATTTTTTTGCATTTATGAGATTTTGGCTTGGATTGGGTTTTTGGGATTGCATTAGGATTGGAGCTTAGCTTTGGATTTGCTTGTGGTTATGAATGCGTTGGCGGGTTGTGGATTTGACTTGGTTGTGTCTCTTCAACAACTTTTTTTCTTTCCATAACTTCAAATTCTAGGTTGGTGATTTTGAATCCCACTATACGCAATTTGGTTTAAAGAAAAGATTGTATGCTTTGTGTAATAACCCACCTAGCTTAACCCAACAAAATTTAACCACTTTTTTTTTTGTTGCTTACTTTAATCATTTGCGTTTGATTCAATCGCATACTCTGGGCATCCATCCATTAGGATTAGGCTTTCATCCATCTGGGATGAGCATCTAACCATACGGGTTAGGCATCTGTCCATACGGAGCAGGAGGTTTCATCTATCCAATACGGGATAGGCATCTACCCATACAGGGTAGGCATCTATCCAATTGGGATAGGAGGTGCTCTGGCCAGAGCCTTAGACTCATCGGGACCATCCAGGTCCTGAGTCACTCACTAAGTACTACACTCTTCTAATATGAGTGCATCGAGGTCGCCGTCCTTAGGAGAAATTAAAATAACATAATACAAGCTTGAATTCCGCCTCGAAATTTGGCTTAAAGCCTCGAGAAGTCAAGCGAATCCATACGGGATTCCTTCTGAGTATGCATTGAATTACTTTTTCCTTTTTATTATACTTATCTTTCAAATTAGGATTCTACTCAATCCTTCTTCTTACCAAACCTAGACCCCATCCACAAACGCCTGAGTACTAGGGACAAATCCGTCTCTAGACTGCCTACATACCCATTTCGGCACGAGATCAAGACGTAGAGTATGTAGTTCTATTTTCTACTCTATGGTTTGATGTAAACTGATTAGTGGGTACGCAAACCTTTCTAGGGTCAATATCCCAGACAGTTTCTCTGCGGTTGCTACCCACGGTGGTAGCACTTAAGCAAAGGGCTCAAGATGGCCTATTGCTTGTGGCCTAAAACAACTAGATTATAATACCTATCATAAGCGTCAACCTTGACCCAATTGTCAATTGACAACAACTCTTCAAGATTAAATCAATTTCATTAAAGCATTTCACTCAATCAACCCTAAAGGGGTTTTACTATGCTTTAACTTAGCGGATGCAAAGAAATCATTTAAGGATTATCTTATTAGATTATTGATACAAGGGGGATTACCCGCCTCTTGGATTTTAACTTCCAAGTGTCCCTTATTACTCCTCGACGATTTATAGGGACGATGCCACAAACGTCGTTGATGCAACTTTATTAGGCGTTAAGTGCAGTAGTTCAACACGACGGCATTACCCTTATGCGTGACCCAAAGGCACTATATATACCGAATGCTGCTAGGTTTTGGTTTTCCGACTTCCTTTATTTAGTTTTCTAACTAAGAAGCTATGAAAAACATCATGCTTAAAAACAATTATGAAATGAATGTACGTAATTTAGACATTGCAAAGTTTAATTAATTGAAATAACTACCTCAATGGTATTCGTGTGCCACTTGATAAAAAAATACCATCTTTCTACAATTAATATTTCAAACTTGAAATCTAACTTACACAATAATGACAATTACGAAACTCGCATATTGATAATTAAAAAAACGTGTCACTTGCATGGAGATGAAAACATCAATAAATGCAATTAATGTATAAGTAATTTGCACAATACAAGAATAGTGTAACTTACGGTCAAGATTAAGCAATGTTTTATTCCTACCACGAGAGTAATTAATTATAGTCATAGGTTCCAAAAATAGCAATTAGTTTAGACATTTGACAATTTTGGTTCAATCATGAATTAATTAATTTTGATGAATCCAAAATGCCAACTAAGTGGCCCAACGAATCTTAAATAGATTGAAAGATCTAATTATAAAATTTGATATAATTTAATTTACAATTATAAAATTTACTAAAGGTAAATTAATTGTAAATTTACTAAAGATAATTTAATTATAAATTTACCTAGGTTTGATTTTATTTAAACCAAGTAAATATATAAATATATAAATATATATATATATATATATATATATATATATATAATTTAACAAATTCATTTGCCAATAATAAAATTTATGTCGTGGCTTTTAATAGGCAAGTGGGAGAGGGGGCCCACGGGTCCCATCACCACTGCAGACCTGCGGGTACAGGCTCGCAGTGATGAGGGGACCAACGTGGTCCCCTCCACTACCCTGTGGCCACTGTCGTAATAGTGACTGCAGGTTAGTGGAGGCTACCACTCCCCTGCGGCAGTAATAACTCCGCCCTCCCCCCCGCCCCTTCCCTGCGTCGGCCCACTATTCCATGCGAAGTTTAATCTACGGATTTCTTCATACGATTTTGCATATTATATATAGTTTTTTTCATTCCAATTTACTTAATAGCATAAGAGAGAAATACATAAACAGATATATGTACAAGAGAAATGTTAATGTAAAACGAATGAGAATCACAGGGATGAAATAAGACAGAGAATTAAATTGTTTCAACAATGTACAGAACTAATATTCACAGAGAGAGATTTATACTCTATTTCCACAGAAAATAATGAATACAGTGAGGTTTATATTTTATTACCAGACGTTTTCTGTTCACAGAGAAGTAAGACTGCTCTTAAGGAATTAAGATTTATGATCAAATCTACATTCAGAGAGAGAAATGGGTTTTTACTCATAGGAAAAATATTTAAATAACTTCATATACAGAAGATCAAACTTGCATTCAGATAGAGGTGAGATTTTTCACAGGGAAGTAAGATTTAATGTAAGAAATAAGATTTTACATTCAAATTCTCATTCCAGTAATGAATTTAAGAGAAGGATAATAAGGAACAAGATTCATACACAAGTGATTATCATTTAATCATACAGAGAAGAGTTTAATCTCAGAAAAAAAAATTTAAATAAGGGGAAATATGATTTTTGCACATATCAAAAAAATCTTTTGAAAAAGCAAGATTTGATATATATGTTTTTTTTCTAAAGAAAATTAAATAAATAATAAAGCTATCTTTTACATGCATTATATGAAAAGTACTTTTATCAATATTTATCCCTAAATAATAAGAAAAGATTTACAATCTAATAAAAAAAATTTATATAAAAGAAGATCTAGAAACTATAATTTTTTTTGATAATACAAATTTCTCATATGTAAATGAGAGATGACAAAAGAAGAGAACCTGGCTTATCGAAGCTCGATGTTGAATCCTCTCCAATCCTCTAGCTATCCTTTTTAGATCCTTCCTTGCAACTTGAGAGAAGTCTTCAAGAACAACTTAACAATCCTATAACGAAAAATGAGACTACCAAAGAAGATCCTACTACTAAAAACTTGAGAAATTTTTCCAAAACATAATCAACTCCCTCTTTTGAAAACTTGTATACAATATATAGGAAAAATCCCTTAATTCCATTATCTAGAGAAATTAATTGAGAATGAGATTCTTTTCCAATATTGGACTCATGCAAAATTGATTAAAATCCTAGTGGGGGAGTTACATGCAAGGAATTGAAGATTCCTCTAGAAGCTTCTAATTCCTCCTACAACATGTGCCATAATTGGGAGTGGGAAAATAAAAATAAAAATAAACAATGCCTTTTGAATTATATTCTCCAAGTGTGTGTGGGTCCATTATTTATTCTTTTATAATATTTATTCAATCATTTTCAATAGCTCAACCCAAAATATAATAGAATTGTATCAAATCAAAAATTGATAAAGGAGGGTTGTGACACTTTGTGTATGTGGAAGGAAATGATGATTGTTGTGTGCTAAGTAAATGATTTCGTGTTTTGTGCAATCCCATAGTTTATTTTTGTGCGAATAGAGTGTCGGTAATGGATTTTGGGTCTTTGTTACTGTGTATTGTTCTGAGTTATTGGTCTGTTGGTTTTATATTTCTTCTTGGAGAGTTTGGTTTTCAATGCTTTAGAGGACTTGTTTGTCCTGTAATTCTATGTATTCATTTCTATGCAATGAATTTCATTTTCTTGTATATGGTTGTCGGGAATGAATGACTATATTATGTCGGGAGATTATTTATCATTAGTCAAAGTCATTCATCTTTCATTTTATGTATACTCTCTTGATTTGAGTCGATTATCACCCTTGTGATCTTTTGTTGGTGTCGTAACTTGGTTTCATTTTGTTCTAGACTTTACCATTTAATTTTATTTTGTGTTTCAGTTGATTTGGACTCTCTATCAAGGTTGCGAGAATTTATGTGCTAGGGTAGTAGTCGTATGTGCTATACTAGTTGTTATATGTGCTACTTTGTCCTGTATATGCACCAGTTTGGGTGATAAAAATGTTGTTTTGTTTTCTGAATGTGCCAAGTTGTATTTATCACATACGTCATTATGTTGTTTATATGCATTATTTTAGTTGTTATGTGTTGTTCTAAGTAATGAAAGTACTGTAGAAGGTTGTATAGACACTAATTATTTCTGTGTATGAGCCATTCCACCGAGTCTGAGTTTTACCAGTCATTTTTGCTAAATGAGACTTATTTTGCAAGACCAAAGTCTTGTTTAGATGTTTGTGCTTTTCCTATGTTGTTCCATAATGTTTAATGTGGTTTTGAGTTGGCTATATGTTGCAAATGGCTATTTGGAGAGACCGTTATGTCTCGTGGAGAATTATTGGACTTCATGTTTGGAATTATACCATGCTTGAGGGTAATGACTCTTGGTTGAATATTATTATATGGGATTTTGTATTATGGCATTATGAATTAGATGTTTTATGATTCCAATTGGATATGGATCCTTCAAATGGATATTACGTGATTATCTGGAAGAGCCTTATTTGCATGAGTATGTTATGTTATACCCTAAGGTTTAGGAGCATGATAGGGAGAGTGGCTTTCAAGTGAGTGTCGGGGTCATGAGAGATAGGTTGTCAGAAGATTCCTTAAGATAGGTGTCGAGGTCTAGACTACCAGGAGTTCTCATTGAAATTTTTATGTTGTAAGCAAGTGATAATCTTGAATAATAAATTAATCTAGATGGGAAGGGTAGTAGGTTTTCATATCAATAAGATAATGAAATGATTTACGATTCCCCACTCATGGCCTATAGTGCTAGTACAGGCTTAGGATGATATTTGGGAAGGCCTTAGAGAGGCAACCGAACTCTATTGATTCTCTCAAAGGTTGAGATAGTTCCCCATGGGTATCACAAGTGTTGGGGTAAGAGACCCCAAGATAATTAAACCATTTTGTTGTGATAGCATGCGATGACACTCTTCCCTATATATGTCCTAGTTCCTTAAGTTTTGTTTGATTGACACCCTCTAGCGTCTTGTTGTCTTGAGTTTTTGGTTGAGCCTTGTGTTGTGGATTTGGTTATGTCTTTGTGGCTAGTCTTCAGTTATGTTTATTTCCTTTGGTTGTTAGGTGTCATCTTAGGTTTAGAGTGTGTGTGGGATCTCATGTCATTCTCCAAAGCATGGGGGGTAGTCCTTATTGGTTCCACATGGTCGAGTGTTTTGATGCCTTCTTCCATTGGGATTTTTCTTCATTGGATGTTTGCGTGCATAATGAGGATTCTTTAAATATCTTCAGCTTGAGCTTGGATTCTTGGAGCAGATATCATGTATTTTTATGATTGGAGGATAGTATTGCACACATTGTGGATTCGAATGTGATGCCTATGAAGAGTTGTGCCAAAACTTTAGGTTATACACAACCTCCTACTCAAGTCAATCATTCTATTCCTTTGACAACTTCTATTGCTAGTATACCTACTTTTACATCAAACATAATGACTACTTCAATACAAAACATTCCGCCTATGATCACCAATCATGGGGGAAATCCTTCTTCTTCAATCAACCCTCTTCCTTCATTCAATCCAACTTCCTCGTTCATTCCTTCAATGAATGTCCCTATTACATCTCCACAAATGAACATGACGCAAGGGGGCAATTCGTTTAATCATTCCATTCCTCCTTGTAGTGTTCCTTCTTTCCAATCATCTCCTATTACTAACTATCATAGTGTCCCGCCACCTTACTCTCAATCAATACCTTCTTTCAATAACATAATACCTCCATCACAATCTAAGACGTCTAATATGAACTCTTCGACTGAAGCGACAATTAACAATCTTGCACAAACTGTCTCTTCTTTACAGCAACAAATTGCCTCTATGAATCAATCTAAGTTTAGTGTGCCCACATTTGATGTTGCGAGCCCACTTTCTCTTGACATTGTTCGAGCTATCCCCCCTAAGCATGTTGAAATCCTGCAGTTGGAGCTTTATAATGGTAAAGGTGATCCTCTAACACATGTTAAGACCTTTCAAACAATATGTACTGATTTTGCTCATGACCAAAGGTTGCTTGCAAAACTGTTTACTAGAACATTAAGAGATAAGGCTCTACAATGGTATTGCTCGTTGCCTTCCTATTCTATTACTTCTTTCCAACAACTTGCAAATGCTTTTATTCAACAATTTCAAAACAATATAAGTCCTAAAGTTACTTTGATTGACTTAATGCATTGTAAACAAGGTGTTAAAGAAAAAGTGATTGATTTCATTGGTAGATATAAGCATTTGTATGCTCAAATTTCTTTTCCAGTACCTGACAATGATATTCAAAGAATCTTTATTTCTAATTTACAAAAAGATATTAGAGAAAAACTTCTGTTTTCTGAGTTTACTTCTTTCCAACAGTTGTGCGCAACTCTTCACAATTATCAACTGACTGTGAGTCAAATGGAACAAGCAAATCCTATGGCTCCGAGTGATAAGGGTGATAGTAGTCAACAACCATTTGGGAAGTTTAAACCGAATAGAGAGTTCATTAAATTCAATGAAAACATCATCAACAACAATGTGAATGCAGCATCAGGTGTGCCTCCTATTTCTAAGTTTTTCAAGAAAGAAAGAAAGTTTACTCCTTTGAATGAATCATTGCGTAGTATTATGAATAAGTTATTGGAACAAAATGTGCTTACTCTTCCTCTTATAAGGCAAATAGATCCTGCAAAAATTAATTCACCCTATTTTGATAACAAATCTTTTTGTCAATTTCATCATCAACCTAGGCATGATACTGAAAAATGTTTTGCTTTAAAGGGTAAAATTCAAGATTTGATTGATAATAATACTATCTCTGTTTCAGGTGTGAATGATAAAGGCAACACATCTGTAGCTCCTCCTAACCAAAATCTTAAGATTTTTACCGATCCATTACCTTCTCATACCTCTAATGTGATTGAGACTAATGATTCCTCTTTCTCACCTGATAGTCTTGTGTCTATGACTCCGAATGTGATTAACTTTGTAGAGCAGCAAAAAATCCCTAAAGAACCTTCCATCACATTTGATTCCAGTGAAACTATCAGGGCACCTGATGGTCCTTTATATATAGTTGCAAAAGTCAAGAATACACCTTGCCGTGGAGTGCTTATTGATCCTTCTTGCATGGTTAATGTCATTACTGAAGAATTTCTTTTTACTTTGCAATTGAATCAAGTGATCTATGACAAAACAAATGTGGTTGTGAAACTATTTGATGCATTTTCTTCTCCTGCAATTGGTTCTATTACATTACCTATTGAGGTCCATAACAAAGCCCTTGATGTGAGCTTTGCTATTATTCCATCATCCGAACAATTTTGTGTGAAGCTAGGCTATCCTTGGCTATCTTCCATGAAAGCTATTGCTTCTCCTATTCACAAGTGTTTGAAATTTCCCCATAATGGTGAAGTTGTTACTGTCAATCATAGTCTCTTTAAACCAGCTGAAAGAACTTCTAGCGTTCCTATTGATTATTTTTGGCCTAAACAATTCCAATCTCTTCCACCGCGAAGTGATCATCTTTTCAAATCTTATCAAAAGTGGAAAAAAGATATGATCCTATCTCTAAGTGAACCTAGAACACCCAAACTTGATATTCCTATCGTTCTTGAGAAGGAATTTCTTCCTTTGAAAGATAAAACTAATGTCTTTCCTCAAGAAGATTCCCAACCCATCCCTATGGATGTGACTATGTCTATGTCTAATAAACTTTCTAAAGGTAGACCTATACCTCCTCGTCATGATGGACTTGGTCTCCTTCCTAAACCAGATATTCCTCCTTTATATGGAGCAGTTCCTCCTCCTTCCTCTTATAGAGAGAAGAGACCTTCCTCTTCTCCTATTATCCAACCTAAGAGACCACAACCTAAACACCCAAGTGATAAGGATGAGAACATTCCTCCTCCTCAATCTTCTCAGCTTCCTACTAAGACTAGACGAAATCATTCTGCACGTGAACGTCGACGAAAGCGTCGTCTTAGAGCTTGTGCAGCTGCTTCTCAAACTTTGCAATCCCCAAAAACACCTTCAGCTAGTATTATTCCATTTTCTCCTCAACCAAAAATTGAGCCAAAATCTCCTAAACATAAGATGCATGATGGTCTTGATCCTGTGCGAGTTAAAGATCCTATTTTTATAAATCTTGATGATGATATAGATGAAAATGTTATTCATGATGAAAATGTTACTCCTCTTCATTCTAATAGTGAATATGAATATGTTGATGTTGATAACCATTTATCTAACGCATTTTCTAAAGCACTTATCCTAGCTCCTAGACAAGAACAACGTGGCTTGGAACATGAACATAGCCCTTATTTGGATCTTGTGATAGCTCCATCTGTTGTGTTGGATGTTCCTCCTCTAGCGTGTTCCCTGCCTTCCCGAAATATCGATCAGCAAGATCGGGGGGTGGATGACGCGCTAGACTAGTTTCATTAGCATAGCAGACTCTCTCCTCCTCTCTTGATCTCTTTTGTTACTTCTTCTATGTGTTATTCTCATTTTTCTATTTGTTGTCCTTAGTGTTGTCTACTTGAGGACGATGCAAAGCATTGAGATCTCTCTTGGTCTCTCTCATGTTGACTCAAAAGACACATGTGTTCCCTTCTTCTAGGTGACCTTCCTTGATTGGGGAATGAAGAACAATTATGCATACATACATATGATATACATGAATTATCATACAGCATACTGACCCCAAGGAAAGCGAAGCCACCTCGTGCTTTGTGTTTTGTGTCTATTATCCTTGGGCTTATCTCACATTTGGGGGCTAAATCCTTGTGATAACGTGCTCCTTTCCCTTCTCATTTCCTATATGTATCACTACCTTAAAGCAATCACCCCCAATGAGGCGTGTGCGATCGCTTTAACGTAGGGGGGCATACACCCTGTTCATATCTCTTCAAGATACTTGAAAATTTCTTGGCAAATTTAGCTTTGCCTTGAAAATTTTTTATACTTTTTCTTGCATGACTCATAGTGAGGGAACCTTACTACTGACAGTCATGGTTCTCCCTCGTGATCTTCCCTTTTACTTTGTCAATCAAAGTCGTAAGATCCTTAGTCCACTGGGGGCTTGGTGTATCTTGCCTCCTTGACATGGTGAAAGTCTTTCAATGTTGTTTCCTTGTACTTTACCGGAAGTATGGGCGTACGCCTATACTCCCGCTAAAGTGGGGGCTAAATGTAGCGTCCTAAAATTGCGACACTTGCAATTTCGACTGCATTTGGGTCTTCACGATGGCGGCGCAACGTTGAACCTGAATGGAGACCCCGAAACCTGTTTGCGACACCAAAAACTGCATATTTCTGCACCTTGGCCTGATCCTTCCTTGCACCCTGCTGTCCCGGGAGGTGGGACCATGGCGCCTAGCACCCTGGTCCCTGGCCCTATTTTGGGCCCAGTCTCTTGTTGGGCATCGGGTCTTTAAGTTTGCAATTCGGAAAATAATGCTTCTAGGTCAGCCTAAGGTCAAAAAAATCAGTCTCCTAACCCTAATTGACAAGTATATAAACTACATTTCCCCTCCCAGAAAAAGGGTGGTGGTAGTAGCAAGAGGCGGAAGCGATATTCAAACATTCAAACATTCAAGCATTCAAGCATTCCTTCAAGCAATTGAGCATTCTAAGTCTCCATTCAAGGCTAGGTGTTGCATTCAAGACAAGGATTCAACCATTGAAGAGGAGATCACCTACAACATACAACATACAACATCATTACACCTTCGCATGTAAGAATACAAACATTCTTGCAACAAGGTATCAGTACTTGTTTACATTACAAACATTTACATTTACAACATTCTCATTTCTTGGTTAATTCCAAAACTGGGGTTTGACCTAAAGGAAAACCCCTAATCCCTAACCCCCCAATCGTCCTCTCTTTTCTGTGTGTAGGTTGCAGGTACGCGGCTGTAATTGAAGATCTGGAATCCTTGTGCAGAGACGAACAGATCCCCCTTCATTTCGCGGATTTTTCGGAGGACCGTGTGCACTCCGGGCGCCATCGTCCCGTCAACTTTCGCTCAAATTTGCAGGACAGCATCGTCTCGACATTTTACTGCTAATTTCAGGTCTGTAGCTTCATCCCGTGTCTCTATCTCCGTTTATAAGCGAATCTTTCCTACTTCACATGTGCTCCTAGTTCAATCCTTCTATCTACATTCTTTACAAAAGAGGGTATCCTTGATGTCTCAACCCTTGAAACTCATTTAGAATCCAGTCTTGCATTGTGTGGGATTGGATCTTGTGGGTTTCAACCCCTCTTTTGAATGTAAAGTCCCTCCTAAGTGAAAACCGTCAATCCTAGTGACCTCCTTTCTCCTTGGAGTGGGGGGGGGAACACCTAGGGTTCGATTTTCCGCTTTACAGTATCAAATGTAATTGAGATGTGAATCATGTATTAGATTTGTATGAATTCCTCTATTAGGAAATGGTTAATGATAATGATTAGAGATGTTATGAATACCTTATGGGTGGAGTTATTGAGTAGGTACATTTGGTTGTGGTGCTTTTAAATGAACCTTTCATATTAGTTGTGTTATTATGATTTAATTCTACGAGTAATTGATATTGTGGACAATGGATATTGTATTGAGTTATGTATGCATAATAGAATAGATAAATGGTTAGTTTCCTATGATATTAGTTATAATGAATATTGGGATTAATGTAGGAAAAGAAGTGGTAATTTCTATGATGGTGTTTATAATGTTATGTAAGTAATGGCATTGAGATACCCTGGGGAATGTAATTCTATATGTCGTAAGTTAATTCCTCTTGTGTATAAATGTTCATATGATCATGATTAGTTAATGTATGTGTTTATCTTGAGTTATGTGTGTTGTATTAGTTCTTAAAAAAAAAAACTTTATTCTTTTGATAGTTGGGTAGTTTCTCTAGGGTATTTTTGGTGAACATTTAAATTCAACAATTTGGCAAGTGCTTCAGCTGGTCTAGGGATAATGTGGAAGGAGAATAAGATCTCATCTACAACTTACCGAATTGAACAAAATTGGATGGATATGAAAATATCGAGTTTGAGCTCTAATTTGTCCTTCGTGATCTTCAATGTATAAGGACCAGTAAAGACTGAAGACAAAAAGGAGGTCTTGGGATTCCCTTACCAAGACTTTCCTAGATAAATAAAAAATATGTTATCGCGAGATATTTCACCATTTTATGTCCCTTAGAAAATATGGGTATATTTTCATGTGTATCTCAAACATAATTGGATTTCAGAAGATCATTCAAGAGTGGCATAATTGATATCGAACTAGCCAATGGAACTTATACATGGAACAATCAACGGGTAGACTTCACCAACATAGCGGAGAGGTTAGATAGATTTTTCATTTTAGAAGACTGTGTTGCAAAATTAGCTCTAACGTCAACCCAAATAATTGCCACTCCAATATTAGGTCATTTTCCAAACAAATTGAGTATTGAGGAAGACCTAAAACCAATAAGAAGCTAGTTTATATTAAAAAGATGTCACTAAGGATCGAAGAGATCTTGAACTTATGGAGTAGTGGTGGACAAATTCCAAGGTGCAAAAATGTATGTTTTTTATAAGAGGCTTCAATTTGTTAAAGATAAAATTAAAACCTGGAACAAAACTAGTTTCAAGAACATTTTTATTGAGAAAGAAAGACTAGAGTTAGAAATGAAGGGGTGGATGGAGAAACATATTTGATCAAACAAAGAAATTAAACACAAACAAATTGTATTGTGTTGCTGCACAAAACATACTTTTATTGCTTATCTCAGATCAATTACATCTGCCTCTATTTATAGAGGTCATTAGAATTCTCTAGAAGCATATAGATGAGGTCCTTGGAGGAATTTTATGGATTTCTTTCCTTCATTGTTTGATGACTTTCTAGACTCTTCTTGCATCGATAGTTTTCTTTCTCATTGAACTTTCTGAACTCTGTATTTAATGCAGGTTGGTAGTGGTAGCTGGTAGAAATTACCAGACTCTTCCAACACTTCCCCTTAATTTCTACCACAAATGCTACGACATTCACAAATTCAACTCTCTTTGCTAATGACTATTACATCATATTTCTCTTCTTTGTCGTATGGTTGCAACCAAGTCTTTTGACTCATTCATATTATTTTCTTGTATAATATCTTCAAACCATCTTTAGATTTGATTATACCTCTCTCTCAAGTCTTCCTCCAACTGTTGCAGCAATTCTCAAACCAATGATTTTCAAGTCTTCAAAACATCAGTCTCGAACTTCTACAACTTCACTTTCTGTAGATGACTTACAAGACAATGGTTTTCTTTGATCCAAAACATTTGAACATCCAAATCTTTCATGATTGCTATCATTTTTCACATATGAACACTTGTATCTGAACAACCTTTTGAACATACTTGTGACCTTTTTCCAACTTGATCCATAAATCCATCCACAATCCATTTGCATATATCTTGTTTTAGATTCATTCTTTGACACTTTGTTCAAACACATTTTTTCACAATGATTCTTCAGTCTGCATATTGTACAAGGATTAATATCCCAACACGTGTTCTTTGTATGCCCTTGCCTACGACAATGAGTACATTGAATACACTGCTTTGTTTGAGCTGATTTGCTTGATCTAGTAACATTACTTTCTTTTCTCGTGTCATATCCAAGGACTTCATATTTTGGCCTCATAATTGGTTCAATGGGCTCTTTAGTTCCTTGTCCATGTTTTCGCAATCCACTTCCATCATATCCCATTCTTTTCATAATTTTCAAACCAACATTGTTATCATCATAACTAACATCATTTGCAAACACCTGATCATGTTTATCTTGACATTCTTCATCACACACAATTTTTACTAAATTACCTTTACCAAATGATGAACACAAATCTTCTCTACTACATGAAACATCACAAATTTATTGTTTTGACTTCAAACATTCATTTTCTTCAGTCAATTTTGATATTTTCTTCTTGTATATTTTATTCTCCTCTTCTAATGTCTTTAGCTTATCTTCTACATTATTAAACAACTTCACTCTTTGTTCCAATTCTTCATTGTTTTTCTTAATCTTGAATCAAACAACTTTAACTTTTCCTCAAGCTTTTATTTTTCTCTTCAACTTTGTTCAATTCTTTGCAAAGCTCACAATTTTCATACAGTAGTTTACATTTTTCTGTTGTTCTCTCTCTTATAATTCTAGTCATATTTTTTCTTAACTCTGTCAATTCTTCTTCTAAGTTATTTTTCTCTTTCTTAACTCTTTTTCCTATTTTCCCCATTGAAACAAACAATTTAATTTACTTGTTTACAATTTTATTATTTGATAACTATGGTGCCTCCTCTTCTTTGTTGAATCTCTTTTTAAGGGATGTGATCGTCAAACTTCAGTAATCTCCTTATGCCTACGAACTCCCCCTTGGTCTATGGTGGTTTTCCTTGATTCCTTGATCAACACCTTTTGGACAACCTTCATTTTCCTTTGTTATATTCTCAAAATGACACAACTTCCTTGGCACAATGTACTTCACAATGACATATGTATTAATGCTAGCTTGGCTACTTTCCTTTGGTCAACTAGGATCCTTTTTTTGTAACATTAATTGACAATGTTCCTATTATAGCTTTTGAAATTAATTATTTGGCTTCTCATAATATTAATCTTACCTCCTTAGATTAGGCTTCTTCTATTTCAGTTTTCAGCAACCCTTCACCATTGCAATATCTCATTTTCCTCTTTAAACAACTACTTCACACATGACTATTTCTTTATCCATGGCAAAACACCTTTCATCGTCAGTAATAAGCACCGCTCATAGTTGCTAAACACACTATCACACTCCTTGGCCGTAGATCCTTCCTTTGGATCCAACGGCTCTCTGGCTACTTAAGCTCTTGGTAGTGACTTAACAATCTCCTTTAGCGATCAACAATGGTGGGTTCTAAGAACTTGATGATGGGCCTGCTACAACTAGGGTCATTAACAACAACGATATTCTCTTCTCTGCAACAATCTTCAATCTTCCACTCTTTCTTTGTGTTGCAGACGCAAAACACCAATATCTCTTTTGCTCCTTTTGTGGCAGCTTCTTCACAACAATCTTAGCTTCAAACAGCTACAACCATGGACCCCTCACTTGATCTAATACCAATCTGAAGAGGTGGATGGAGAAACATATTTGATCAAACATAGAAATTAAACACAAACAAATTGTATTGTGCTGTTGCACAAAACATACTTTTATTGCTTATTTCAAATCGATTACATCTACCTCTATTTATAGAGGTCATTAGAATTCTCTAGAAGCATATAGATGAGGTCCTTGGAGGAAGTTTTTGGATTTCTTTCCTTCATTGTTTGATGACTTTCTAGACTCTTCTTGCACCGATAGTTTTCTTTCTCATCAAAATTTTTGAACTCTGCATTTAATGCAGATTGGCAGTGGTAGGTGGTAGAAATTACCATGCTCTTCCAACAAGAAATGCAAAATTTAAGTGAAACAATTATCAAATATGGGATGACTGAGGTAGAATTCAAGGAAGAAAAAAGATTACTAGTAGAGTATAGCAAGATAATGGCCAGGGAAGAATGTTACCAGCAGTCGAAGTCTAGGGAGACATGGTTTATGGAGGGTGACTGTAACACCAAATATTTCCACAATATGACTAAAATGAAAAAGAGCAGGACAAAATATCATGCATTAAGATGATAGATGGTCGCATAGTTACAGAAGCCCAAATTATTTAGGATGAAGGGGCTAAGTGTTTTCAAAATTTACTTCGGGGGATGGGAGGTGTAGAACAGTTATCTTGAGACTGTTTGGAGTGCCTACCCAAGAAGGTCATGAAAGAAGATAATCTGATATGCTCCCATTACATACAATGAGGTCAAGAATGCCACTTTTCAGTTAAATCCGGACAAACATTAGGCCTAGATGGATTCACAACCTTCATTTTCCCAAAATGTTCATGGGAGAGGATATTGCTCAATTAGTAGAAGAATTGCAGAAAAGAGGAAAATTTTGAAGGACTTGAACAATACTGATATCGCGTTGATTCCAAAGGATTAGAATGCCAAGCGTGTATGGATTATAGACTTGTTTCACTCTATAACACAATCTACAAAATCATTTCCAAGGCCATTGCAAATAGATTAAAAAGAATTCTTCCCAAGATCATCTCTCGAGAACAAAGCGGTTTTGTACTAGAATGCAATATCACAGATGGAATTATTATCACGCATGAAATCTTACACTAGTCAAAAAGTAGATTATTAGAATTATGTCATTGAAATTGGACATCACTAAGTCCTATGATAAGGTTCGATGGTATTTCCTGATCAAAGCATTAACTAAATCGGGATTCTATAAATATTGGATAGAGTGGATTTTTGCCTGCATCTCGACAGTAAGATATTTTGTATTAATCAACAGAATGTTTGTGGTTTCTTTGATGTTGTGTGTGGCCTTAGGAAGGGGGATGCCCTTTCCCCTTTGTCTTTGTTCTTATGGTGAACACACTCAATCACATGATTTTGGAAGCCGTTGAAGGAGGAAAATGGGGAGGCATTAGGGTGGTTAATGAATTGAAACCTTTCATGCACCATTTTTTTGTGGACGACACCATTCTATTTGTCAAAGCCACAATCGAGGAGGCGTTAATCATCAAGAAAATGCTAAATGATTACACAATGGCATCCGGGCAGGTGGTAAATGAGAGAAAATCAAGAATAATCTTTTTCAATACCAATCAAAATCTACAAAGGAGGATATCAAGCATCCTAAATTTCCAGTTAGAGTAACTACCGACAACCTACCTTGGAATACCACTCTGTAATGGCGAGACTAGAGATTCTCTATGGAAAGAAATAGTAGAAAAGTGTAAAAAGAAAATAGACCGTTGGAAAGGTCGTTGGCTTAAAATGGTTGGTAGAATAACAATGTTAAAATTGGCTATCATAGCTATTCCAATCTATATGCTATCATGCATCAATATAACCAGTAGTATGGCCAACAAATTGACGACACAATAGAGGCACTTCCAGTAGGAAGGAGCCAACAATAACAAAGAATACATCTTATTCCATGGAAAGAGGTAACGAAGACAAAAGAGGAAGGAGGAATCAGGGTAAGGGACCTACAAATGCAGAACAGAGCACTGGGTGCCAAGCTAATATGGAGAATGTTCGGACAATCGAACTTGAAGTAGACCAAACTTTTGAAATTCAAATATTTAGATGCTCTAGAACCCTCAAAACTATTAACATTAGACACCCTACCAAAAGGATCCTCCATATCGAACTTCATGGGTAAATGTAGACCCTTAATCACAGACCACCTTACGTGGAGAATAGGTAATGGTGCCTCTGCTTTATTCTAGAATGGATACATTCCATTGTCTAACATTTCTAGACTACAGGGTGTATGCCACATAACGAAAAACATTTATGGTAGAACGACATTGGACCATTTGAAAATCGATTGGGAACATAATTGTCCTACATATAGATGGAAAGATTTAAGCATGTTGGACAGCGATAAGAAGAAAATATTGGAGTAAGAATTATCAAAAAGACAACTGGTGTTGAACAATGAGCCAAACATTATCATTTGGTGTGTTGCCACCTCGGGCAAATACTCTACTAAACTGGGGTATCAAGTTATGCGCCTAGAAAGAGAAAAATGCCCATGGTCAATCACCCTATGTTGGAACAAGAAAATTTTGCGGAAGGCAAGTTCCTTCATGTGGATGGTAGTGCACAAGAATATTCTAAAAGGGCCAAGAAAGAATGGAAAGACTCGGCTATAATGAACCATTTAGATGTCCTTTCTATGATCGGGAAAATGAGACTCTCGACCATCACTTCTTGTAGTGTGAATATGCCTATAATTGTTGGCAGAGATTTCAATCGAAGTTGGGCTAGTTCGAACCCTTACCAAGTACGATAATAGAACTCTTCATAAGCTCGCCGCCACTCCAAAGTCCATGCTCTTTGTGGAATGGATTATGGTATGCCACCCTCGCCGAACATAACTAATAACAAAGCCAAGTTCTGAGCATTGTATGAGGGGGTCGAATGGTGTAGGAAGAAACGTTTACATAACATAGATATAGAAGGTGATTCCCTATTAGTCATTAATGCAATCACATCTAATCAGGTAAGCAACTGGAAATTCAGGCCTGGGTGGCGACAATATGGGCAAAGTTAGAGAAAATCAATAATTACACCATTCGCCATATCTTTAGAGAAGTGAATATGGTGGCGGATTGCCTATCCAAATTGGCATTAGATGCATCAGAGTGCAATATCACATAACGTATCAAGCAGTGGGATGGCATGAGACCCATCCTTGAACATGATAGTGGCGTATTAAACATGAATACATCACATGATAAAAGGGGAAATGGCTTCTTAAACGCAGTATCATCAGAGGTGATAGCGCATATACAAGGAGAAGAGAATCTGAGTTACTAAAGTGTGATAATGACAGTCTCCACGACTTCATCTTGAATCAAATATGATCATATCACCATGGTCGGGGTCAAGTGCAATTGCAATACAAAATATACAAATGGACAACTGCAGGAGGTGTTCTTTATCAATGGCGATGTGGAGTTGGGTGTTGTGAGGGATATAATCGGGTTAGCCGATTCTGCCAAACCCCATATTCACAATGCCCTAATATTGGAGAAGTTTGTCTATATGATTTACACACCACCGATGATCTGGATCTCACTCGGTAGGCAATTAGGCATATGGTACACCCTCATTTGAGGGATATTGCTCTGGAATATCTCAATAGTGTTTCAATGAGGCCTGAGATAGGAATGATAAGGGATGTGATATGTATAGAGACAATAAAGGGAAATGATGATTTGACTGAAATTGATGAGACTTCAAGTGATCATGACCACTAATAAAATATCAAATTTTGAGTGTTTGGTTAGAATGTACAAGAATGCATTAACTCTAGCACAGATCGAAAGACTCCAAGAAGCCTCAAAGGCTATCCGGTTCTTGTTGCATACTCTATGTAACTAGATTGGTACCTTTTCTCTATTTAATAAAATGGGAGCTACTCCCTTGGTAGTAGTTTATATATATATATATATATATATATATATATCTGTGTGTGTGTGTGTGTGTGTGTGATATATCTTTTTTTGTTATTTTTAGTTTGTTTTTTCTTGCTATTTTTTACTCCAAAATTTCCTTTCATCATATCGTGGGGTTCATGTACGTTTACTACTTGTTGGATGTAGTTCATTTATTGCAAATAGATTAAAGCACCAACTGTAAGGAGATGCATATTGGTTCATCTCATTTATAGAAAAAATTGGTTCCATAAACTTTCCTAAAATGTAATAATGTTGAGAGAATGTATGGCAAGAGATTGACTTTACCCCATTTCTCTGCTAATAATATATTTATCGTTTTATTCCATCTTCCATAAGATACATATAAATTCAATTTATTACTAGCACTTGCACCCCAACAAGGTGCAATGGTCAAGTAAATAGTCAAATATAGTTTGGGTAATTTATTTGGAGGGTTGAGAAATTGTAAAAAATGGAAATTGCTTTTGTTAGGAGTAATTGTGTATAATATAAGTAAATTGAGTTTACAATGCTTGATAAACACAGGAGCTAGAAGTTCATATCAAGACTGGAAATCATTACATACAATATTGTTTGAGATGATATAGGCATATAAATGTTTGATAAGATTAGGTCAAAAATTACTCCTATGCGGGTCAACAACAATAGAAACCCCTTCAAAATCCCCTCTAAACTCATGTAGGGTACCACCCAAAGGCACCCAACAACATTACTCTTATGCAACACTGTTCATCACCTTCAAAATACAAAGAAGTGGACAAATAGTGTTTAATAAACACTTTTCAATCACACCATGTACTAGCAATAGTATTGAAGTAAGGTGGCCAACAAACAAACATGCCCAAAACACCACTAGAAATTCAACATTCACATCACTACTCAGGACACTGTTTATAGTATTGTAGCAAGTATGAAATTACTGTAGCAGGGTAGAAAATCATTGTAGCAAGGTAAAAAATCATTGTACTAGCTTCAAACAAATTCTTAAATTCTTCAAAATCATAAACCCTAAAATTTGTCCCAAAGAGACTTCACAAATTTTGCCTGTCAAATCCTCCAAAGAGATTTTTCAGTTGAAACTCTCAATAGTCCAAAAATGAAGCACAATGGTGAATCTTGGATGAATCCACACCAAAGATACAACCACAATTTAGGGAAGTGTAGATGCATGAGTATGCATTACACTTGATGAGATTATGTGACCAAAGATTTGGAAGGCATCTAAGGTTTTGATATTTTTATCTCCAATCTTATGATGAGGCATCACAACCAAGGCCTTGCAACTATTTTCATTAAAAAATGTTGAATAAAACATACCAACCGCCATTGAAAACCTTAGTGAACACCTTAAAAATCTTTCTCACATACATTTGGTTGAGCAACTTATGGACTTTGTATTTGGGTAAGTGCATAAAGATGGTGGTAAAAAAGGGCGGTATAAGTGGACACTTTTTTTCAGAAATCAAGTGAACCTGAACTTGGAGGTAAAATTTGAAAGTCATTCACTCAAGATATGAACATAATCAAAGAACAAATATTGTAGTACTCTGAATATAGTTTCCAAACTACTAAACTTTTTAAAAATTGGATAAGATCAAGGGGGTCAAATCCTTCGGGCATGAAAAACTCCCTGATTTTTTCTGAAAAACATAACATAGTGTCTGACGTGCACATCAAAAAAGTCATATTTAGATTTAGTATTTTGACAAATCCTTTGGCAGAAAGATAGTTAAGAGTGAGCACTAGAAGCTGTGTAATTTTTTAAAAAAAATTGTTGAGTATTTTTTTTTAATGATTTTTTCCAATCGAGCACATCTTGAAAATTAGGTACATGTTCGTGCGCAAAGCATAACTTGCACTAAAAAAATTGAAAATACAATTTATTTTTTAAATTGTAAAGAATCAAGTGCACTACAATAATATATAAAGTTTTTAAAATTTGGATAAGTAGATCAAAAGTTATTAAAAAAATGGTACACGTATGTCTGTGAGAATTATGGAGACATTGGTAAAAGAAATTCAATAATAATGTTATTGTTGTTCAAATTTTTAAAAAATTATATGGTTAGAAATTCCAGAAGATGGGTGAAATATGGTGGCAATTTTAGAAATACCCACTTGATGAAGTGTAAATCTGATGATGACAAAGTTGAGAAACCAAGTTGATAAAATAAAACACGTCAAAAGGAGGGAAATGGAGGGAAATCAAACTTCCAACCCATAGCTTTGTCATCCAGGCTTATGTCCAAGCCTATACAGTAAAAGCGTGTAAGGGGTACCTGTGGTATAAGAAGCGTATACGCGTTGTCTTTACTATAAACAGTGCGTACATGGTAATAAAGCTAAAAGAACACATACGCGCTACTTTTGTTTAAAATTTGGGAGTGTGTATAATATGATATTGTATATATAATATGTGTATATATATACATATAATAAATAATATATATATATATATATAATCTATTTTATATAATATATAATATGTAAAGTATATATATATACACACATATGTGTGTATTGTCTCCCCCTCTCCCCCTCTCAAGCGCATACAAGGTGCCTCTCTTTCTTTCTCTCTCTCTCTCCCTCTCCCTCTCTCTCTACCTCTCTCTCCCTCTCTCCCCTTCTCCCTTCCTCCATACCACATCCCTCTCCATCTCTCTTATTCTCTCCCTCCCCACTCTTTCCCTCTCCCTACCCCCTTTATCTCCCTTACTTTATATTGTTGTATTGCAATTAGGTCGGCCATATAGTGGTCACCATTTGGATGAACAGTAGACCTAATAATCCCAAGGTCCACAGTTTGAGCTCAAGAGGCTATGCTTTCCTTGATAGACTTAGCATTTGACTCAGTGTACAAAACCCATTATCCATCATCCCTCTCTCTAGATCTCTCTACCTCTCTCTCTCTCCCCTTCTCCCTTCCTCCATACCCCATCTCTCTCTCTCTCTCTCTCTCTCTCTCTCTCTCTCTCTCTCTCTCTCTCTCTCTCTCTCTCCATACCCCATACCTCTCTCTCTTCTTCTCTCCCTCCCCACTCTTTCTCTCTCCTTCCCTCCCTCCCTTTTCCTTCACATTTTTTGTACTACAAATAACGCGTATGGGGTACTGAGCCTATTAGTCTGCTGCCCTGCCATAACATTTTTAAGGCCTAGGACCGCGTATGCGGTATTTATGAGTTCTAAGCACGTACAGGGTGAAAAAAAAAAAATCGTTGGGATTGCCAACATTTTAGGGACTAACAGCGCATACACGGTTATTAATATACCACGTATGTGGTACTTAGACATATTTTTATTTGCCCAAGAGCCTCAAAGACCTCAAAAGAAGTTTTTGAGGTCGTTGAAGGCCCCACTACAACTATGTCTGCACTTCTGTCACTATTTTATACATAGAAACTTAAATGAATTTTTTGTTTTTGCATGATTTCAAATGATTGCATTGTTGTTCTTATTAGTTTTGTCAATATTATTGTGATTGTTTAATAGTTTTTGTAGACACTTAAAAATAATTATTTTAATTATTTTTAATTTCTCGCATAATTAATTAATTAATTATGTTAATTCAAATTCCTCTCAATATTAATTAAATATAATTAATATTGTCACTATAGCATACAATTGATTTATTTAATAAATCAATCCCTTTCTTTATTCTTCTAAAAAAAATCAAATCCTCACAAATCTTCCTCTTAGCTAATTAATTTCAATTAATTAGTTAACCTACATGATTCCTACAAATCATCTTCTTAATTCATTCTTCTAGAAACTCTTTAAACTCACTTAACATTATTCTTCTAATTTTTTATTCCCTCCACTCATTCTCTCTCCTAGTCAAATTCTCCTACAAATATTAATCCCATCCAACATTTCCTATAATCCCCCTCCTAATGAGTCGTTAATGGTTAATCATCATGATTAGCCACAAAGTCAACTCTTTGTCCTTTTCATCCAGCCACTAGCTTTAAATGCTCTTTTCCTAGGTGAATGTAAGATTTTCAAAATCACACATTCCTCTAGGCATCCCCTCTCCCAAGAAATTTTTAATTCTTTTTTATTCCTCCAATTCCCATGATATCCTTTTTTGGAGAATTTTTAATTCCTCCAATGCATCTTGTGGAGTGTGGAGATACGAAATGCCTTTAAGGCATATTTCTTAGTCTCCACACCCTCTCTTGGACCTTGTGTGAGCTCACAAGTAAATCTTAACCTTTCATCTCGAATTCATCCTAGCCATCCATTTTCCTCTCCTCTTCCTATAAAATAGGGCTCCATCCCTTCATTCAAAACATCTTGAAATCCAGTAAGCTTATGTTGCCCTTTTGAGCCTAGGAAATCATCTTGGCAACTTGATCATCTCATCCTTATCATTTTTCAAATCCATTCCATTTGTGCACAACATTAGAGAGCCATCCACATCCAGCAATCAAGGGAGCATTATCAAGGGGCGCCTTCACTTCATCAAGCTCAATCCGAAGGAGAAGGTAAAATAGCAAGGTGAAATGGTCTTTTAGCATTCTGCATGTTTATTTCATTATGTTTTGATCATTTGACCTTCAAATCTGTTTTCCTCTCTTCATTTTGGCACGCCCGATGGGACCCACGTCCCTAAGAACTAATGTTTTTTTTAGGTTTTTGTGAGTTTTGAGACGCAGGTTCCAGAATAGTGCGACTGCAAAAAAAAAAAAAAAAATCTTTTTTGTAGGTTCCAGAATAGCGGCTCTGTATTTCTGCTCAACTACTTCTTTTCTGCTTTTGTTGCATTTTTGTTTCTGTTTTTGTTTCAGTTTCAGCATGATAGCTCTGCGATTAGCGCGAACGTTTTTGTGGGAATTTGAATTCCTGTTATCCGATCTGTTATTTGCTCTGTTATCTGCTCTGTTTAATTAGAATTTGTGTGAAAATAGGAGAGTATGCTCTTGTCTATATAGACAATCAGAAATCCAGACCTTTCACTTTTCTATTATGTTTAGCGCGACTGTATGCTCTGACCGCAGGAAAGTGCGAAAATAGGAGAGTATGCTCTTGTCTATCTAGACAATCAGAAATTCGGACCTTTGACACTTTTCTATCTGTTTAGTGCTAATGTTTGCTCTGTTAATCTGTCTGAAATTTTTAGGCGCTAACTGTAGTCTGCATTTTTTATTTTTTTTCTGTTATCTGCTCTGTTTAAATATAATCTGGCTGACCGCAGGAAAGTGTGAAAGTAGGAGATTATGCTCTTATCTATCTAAACAATCAGAAATCCGGACCTTTGACATTTTTTTATTCTGTTAAATTTAAGGTTTCTGCTCTGTTAAATCTAGGGTGTCTAAAAAAAAATATTTTATTTTTTTCTGTTTTTTCGTCGTATCTTCTTTATCTCGACTCCATTTTCCTCCAAACTTCACCAAATCCTCCACATTGCCATTTTCCACATTTCCTTCCTTGGAGGCCTTATCCCAAAATCCACTTTTTGAAGCCTAAATCTCATATTTCTCTATTTTTAGGGTTTGCCATAACTTCTTCCCCTTTTATCCAATCACCTCCAAATTTTTCCCATATTATCCATCTCCAACTTTTGCTTCTTTGCCCCTCTTTGACAAATTTTCCCATTCCTTCATCTCTCCTCCAAAATCCTCATTTTTCACTTGCCTATCCCTTGGAAAGTGACAAAAACCTAGTCAAACCCCATTTACCCATCAAATATTTCTTCAAATCCACATTTGTCATTAGTAAAAAATTTTTTATTCATGTTTTTCTATTCATTCCCAAAAAATAATTTTTTTTTAATATTTTGTCATTTTGTTGTTTTTTGAAAGACGCTTGTTGAAGACTTTACTCTTCCAAACTACTAATCAAGTTGTTTTGCAGGATGCTTGTTGAAGACTCTGTTTTTCCAAACTACTAATCAAGTTGTTTTGCAGGACGCTTTTTGAAGACTCTATTTTTCAAACTACTAATCAAGTGGTTTTGCAGGTTGCCTAGTTGATTCAACCAAATATTGTGCATTTATTTAAATTAGGCACCTAGATATTAATTAAAATGGAATGAACCATTGTCTTATGTGTCTTTAAGAAAAGCGTAAAGGTAGGAAAGTATGCTCTCGTCTTACTAGACGATCAGAAATCCAGACCCTCCAACCTTTTCTTGTTTGATTGTGTGTTTACCTCTAGCGGGCTTGCCCTCCCAACTTGCTCTTTGAGAAGGTAAGAGGGGAACGACCCAAGTGAGTACACCCGGACCTAGGGTTCCCAACTCACTATAATAAATAGGTCATTGACTACGAAAAGGTTAATGGTTAGGGCTATATGAGAGTTCACTCTCACATTGGGTGCTTAGTAGGATCCTAGAGATCTCAATCATGCTTGCGTGTCTACTGAGTTATTGGTGCTTCGTTGAGTTATAGGCCTCAATTGCGCTTGCGCAACTTCGAAAGGTAGCTCCTAATGGGAAGACTTACTAAACACCTTGTTCATAGTGGTCAAAAACCTTCTAGTCATTGGTGTAGGAGGTCGGACCTCTGAAGCGACCCATATTCTTACGACCCTTAGTAGAGACACAAAGTTCGCCATGAGGATTTTTCATGGGAATTGATGCTTGGCTGTCCCGATAAGTGAGTGCCGTGGAGGGGGGCCAGTGGGGTCAAGCATCTAAGTGTCCGCTCTGGGTAAGCGTAGATGAGAAACCAATTGGGATTCAATGACTATTGTCCTTGCCGGCCTTAAGAATGTTGTATATGAGCATGAGTGTCTTTGATATACTATGCATTTGATCACTGTGTTTGCTTTGTTTGATACAGACTTGCCAAGAGTAGACTAAAAACACATCACTATCCCCAAACACTTTGCAAAAACATTTGTCAAGACACAAACAATTGTCCAAGTCCAAAATTGCGTCAAAACTTTGTCTATCCCATATTTCATAAGCCTAAGAGAGAAGCTAAGAGTCTGTCATCTCCATCAACATTCAAGTTTGTCCTTTGAAACACCAACTATCATCCAAATCAGGGTGGTCGTATCTCTTCATACAACTTGCCATTCGAATCGATCCTTCATGTTCATACCAAAGACAACCTAGTCATCAAATTTCTTCCAAACCATCACTACCATATCTTCTTCATCAATCATCCTCAATTTTCTTAAATCCTTTCATCCTCAATTTTCTTAAATCCTTTCATCACAAATTTCTCAAATCCTTTCATCACAAATTTCTCAAGTCTTTTCATCCTCAAATTTCTTAAATCCTTTCATCACAAATTTCTCAAGTCTTTTCATCCTCAAATTTCTTAAATCCTTTCATCACAAATTTCTCAAATTTCTTAAATCCTTTCATCACAAATTTCTCAAGTCTTTTCATCCTCAAATTTCTTAAATCCTTTCATCACAAATTTCTCAAGTCTTTTCATCCTCAAATTTCTTAAATCCTTTCATCACAAATTTCTCAAGTCTTTTCATCCTCAAATTTCTTAAATCCTTTCATCACAAATTTCTTAAATCCTTTCATCACAAATTTCTCAAATTTCTTAAATCCTCTCATCACAAATTTCTTAAGTCCTTTCATCCTCAAATTTCTTAAATTCTTTCATCACAAATTTCTTAAGTCCTTTCATCACATTTTTCCTAAGTCTTTTCATCACAAATATCGTGTATGGTCGCAACTCAATCCCAAAAGAAAAAGATGGCTGAACAACAATATGGCATGTCGGACATTGATGTCCTATATGAAGATCCCACGCAAGATCATACACAAAGTGGGCAACCTAGCGATCAAGATCAAAGTCAAAATCTTGACATGGTTAACCAAGATGAACTTTGTCCGAAAGTGCAAACTTTCCTAGCGGATTCTTATAACCAAGAGATGATGGAAAAGTTTATTAAACACAATCCTACTGCACTTCTGAAAACTCTCCTTGAACATGGAACTCAACTTCCACCTGAATTTAATAGATCCGCTCTCACCCAACAACCACAAGGAGACCTCGCTCCCACACAAAGTGTTGCACCTACTATTCAAACTCAACCAATTGCAGCCCCATCAATCATCCAAACTCAATCAATGCCACCCGCGGTACTTCCCACACAAAGTGCTACACCTACTATTCAAACTCAATCAATTGCAGCTCCATCAATCATCCAAGCTCAATCAATGCCACCCGCTGTACCCACCGTGGTCTCCATCCTACCTTCTTCCTCCTTACCATCTATACCACTATCAAATCTGATCTCATCCATTCTCCAACAAACTTCTATACCACCTCCTTCTATTCAACCACAAATTTCTATTCCACAAACTTCCCTTCCTCCCAACAATGTCGCAAATTTTATCCGGGCCGTATTCAATCCTGTCACAACCGTTTGTGGACCACAACCAACTGTCACTCAAACCCCAGCGACATCGATCATCACATCCCACATTCCCACCTCCTCATCATATCAATATATTGGTGGTGGTGCACCTTCTTTGACTCATCCAATTCTTGGGGCAAATACAATTCATCAATATCAAAGTCCACAACAAGACCTCATCAAGGAAATTCAAGACATGAAGAATATTATCAAGGACATGAAACAAAGGACTAATAAAAGAAAAACTTACTCGTTTGAAGAGTTTTGCCCTTGTCCTTATGATTCGTCTATATCAGTTGCACCATATCCCTCGGGATTTGAGATTCCTAAATTCACCAAGTATGAAGGCAAAGGAGACCCCCACGATCATGTTCGAGAATTCCACATTTTATGCCAAGAAGTCTCCTATAGTGACCTTTATCTTCGCAGACTTTTTCCCAAGAGTCTCATGGGAGACGCCCTGGCATGGTTCTCATCTCTACCACGAGGTTCCATTGTCTCTTTTCTAGACTTGGCAGAAAAATTTGTGGCCCACTATGCATACAACATGGGTAATGATGTTTCTATGATGGACCTATGTAATACAAAATAAAGGCCCGGAGAAACCTTCGCCAATTTCCTACAAAAATGGTGACATCTTATCAAGAAATTCCAGTGGGACATGCCAGAACAACATCAAATTGAATTATTCCAAAAGAACTTGGTGCCTAAACTTTCAAGACCTTTAATATCTCAATGTATCAAATCCTTCCAAAAATTGACAGATAAGGGCCTCACCCTCGAACATGTCTTGTTGGAGGAAGGAACCTTGAAACATTACCAGAAATCAACACAAAGTTCTTCCTCTTATTATAACGACAAGCCAAAATTCTGGTCCAAAAACAAAAATGTGGTCAATGATGGTATAACTGATGCAAAGCGGGTCCAAACCGTGATCGCTCCCCCAAAATCCACCACCAATAATCATCAATTCAATAATCGAGACAATCCAAATCAATCCAAAAAACCTCACAACAATGTCTCAATCCAGGGACGACCACCCCGATTGAATAACAGGACTCCAAGAGATTTCACTCCTCTGGCTAAGCCTATTGAAGTGGTGTTTCAAAAACTTGTCCAAGCAAGTGTAGTGGTTTTTCCAATCACTCACCCATTTGACCCCAATCAACCTAAACCAAGATGGTATAATGAAAATGAGTATTGTGAATACCATCGTATAAAGGGACATGATACACGAAAGTGTATGAAACTAAAGATCTACATACAAGATCTCATTGATAGAGGTGAGATTGAAGTAGCAAATGCAAAACTTGGTAATAACAATGACAAACTCAAAATGTACTAGGAACCCTTCCCGAATCATGATAAAGGAAAAGGTTCATCATCTAACGCAATGGGTTATGACTACGCTTATCACATAACCAGTTTTGATTTTTTAGTAGGTCGCATTGAACCTGCAGACAATCATGTCAATGTCATAACCATCCAAGGAGTCAATTCTCCTTCTTCCCAAAGTAGACCAAATCCTGCTAGGATAGTCATTCAAGGCACCACACCTTCCACTTCCCATTTCTAGAATGACTGCAATGCAACTACACATCAAGGAAGGGTCACCATCCAAGGAGTCCCTCTCCCACCAAACCCCCCACCCATGTTTTCCACCCGCTGATATGACCTCCTTGATCAACTTGGGAAGACACCCGCGCAGATCTCCATTTTAGAACTTCTCAGGACCTCCCTAGTCTATAAAGAAATTTTGAAACAAGCCCTTCTCCAATCACGCGTTCTAGATAACATCAACACCACCCAATTCCAAGCCCTCATTGGAAACCTTGTTGTCCAACAACACATTGTATTTAACTCCAAAGATGCTCTCGTAGATGAAGACCATAACAAACCTTTGCACATCGAACTCTCATCCACAAGCACAAGGTCAAACGTATCCTGATAGACAATGGATCTAGGCTTAATCTGTGTACATACAAATTAATAAAACAATTGGGACTTTCTGAGGATCTGATAGACACATCAGGAAGGATCACAATAAAGGCATATGATGATGCAGAAAGAATTTCAAAGGGCATGATCACCTTACCTCTTCAAGTGGGCCCCATTACAATTGAAACCCCTTGCCAAGTACTAGATCTTGATCTCCCCTACAACATTCTCCTCGGAAGGCCATGGATTCATTCCTTGCAGGCCATACCCTCCACCTATCACCAATGCATCAAATTCCCCTATAACGGAAGAGAGATCACTATCAAAGGTGATCCCCAACCTTTTCAATATTGCAAACTATTAGAGGGGAAGCATCCATATCATTGCCCACTAAATAGACCCTCGCCAACGTCTCCATCTGACACATCAAATGTTGCCTCCACATCATCCCAACCAGATAATCAAATCAAGATCTTGGACAATGGCTGTGGAGAATACAAATTGGAGGACGTCTTATTAATAGGCAACCTCCCTCTCTCTCCTAAGTCATTTGGCAAACCAAAAGAGATAAAAAAGGACCCAAAACCAGTCATGCAATGCCAAAACACTACCTTCCAACAATGAGGCCCACTTGATAACGAGAGCCTCAAAGCATATATCTCTTCATGGCTGTATCGGGAAGAAGATGAAGATCCAACAAGAATATCCAAAGAAATGTACCCAGAAGCATCTGCCATAGTTGAAAAAATGGGTTACAAAGGACACGGCCTGGGACCAGAGGAGAAAGGAAGAAAAACACCCATAAATCTTATCTCCTACAGATACAACAGAAGCTTGGGGTACACCTCGGTGCCTAAGATTACTATTGCTGGTGCCCCTTCTAGTCCTTCTTCGGATATCGAAAGCGCTAACGAAGAGGAATTCCACGAAATGCCTTATGAATATGAGAAAGATATCTTCTTGGACGCTTACATCAATAACATCACCCTCGTAACCCCTCCCACTTCACATGAGCTACATCTTGTCCATCCCGAACTCATTGATTGGGGCCAACGAGACAAACCCACTTTAGATATCTGTATCGACAATAATGCTCTCATTGCTCTCCTAACAATGCAAAATATGGAAGATTGTAGCAGAATCGAGGGTTTTCAACTACATGAAAAGGGATACTTTGGTAGTCAAGTCAATGCCCTTAGCCACAAAAAAGATAATAAAAGAAAAAGATATGATTCCCTAGGTGAAAACCTCCCTGAGGCACCTTTGGATGAACAAGAAATAAAAACAAAGGGCGTATCTAAAAGTGAAAACCTGGAAAAGGCACTTGATGATGAGGGATTTTACCTCCCTACCATTGGTTACCTTCCACAGGACAAATCAAATTTGTTGATAGAAGAAACAAACAACATCAACATGGGCATCGGGGTCATTCCAAAAAATGTGCTCATTGCCAAATCCCTCACAGAAATCGAGAAACAAGACTTCATCAACTTCCTGACAGAGGTAAAAATCAATTTTGCATGGTCCTATTCCGATATGCTAGGGTTGGACCCTGCCTTGGTGGTTCACAATCTCGTTGTCCGCCCAGATGCAAAACCTATAAAACAAAAATTGCGCAAAATGCACCCACATATTGCACTCCTAGTCAAGGCGGAACTCCAAAAGTTGTTAGATGCAGAATTTATCAAACCAATAGATTATGCTAAATGGGTATCCAACATTGTACCTGTCAGCAAACCTACTGGGGGCATCCGCATATGCACAGATTTCCGAGATCTAAATATAGCTTGTCCTAAAGATGATTTCCCGCTCCCCAATATAGACATGATTGTGGACCTTACAGTAGGACATGAAATGTTATCACTAATGGATGGGTTTTCTGGATACAACCAAATCAGGATAGCAGATGAGGATCAACATAAAACTGCATTCACAACACCATGGGATACCTTCTGTTACCAGGTCATGCCTTTTGGCCTTAAAAATGCTAGAGCTACATATCAACGGGCAATGACAACAATTTTTCATGACCTCTTGCACAAAATTATGGAGGACTATGTGGATGATCTACTAGGAAAATCCAAGACAATACAAGAACACATCCCCATTCTAAAACAGATCTTCAAAAGACTGGAAAAATACAAGCTACGCCTAAATCCCAAAAAGTGTGTGTTTGGTGTCACATCGGAAAAACTACTGGGATTCATTGTTTCCCATAGAGGCATCGAGGTTGATCCCGCAAAGGTAAAAGCTATTATGGAAATGCCTCCGCCAAAAACTCTCAGACAACTGCCCAGTCTCCAGGGAAAACTCTAGTCTATCAGGCATTTCATTTCACAGCTAGCAGACAAGTGCCATCCATTTGCACACCTGTTGCGTAAAGACACAAAATTTAAATGGGATTGCTTATGTCAAAAGGCCTTTGAGAAATTAAAAGAATATTTAGCATCACCTCCCATATTGATGCCTCATACTCCTAGAAAACCCCTTATTTTGTATATATGTGCTACTGCAATGGCATTAGGGGCATTATTGGTGCAAACAGATGATCAAGGGAAGGAACATGCCATTTACTACATCAGTCAGACGTTGGTAGGATATGAACTCAATTACACCCCATTGAAAGAGCATGTTTGACATTAGTGTTCAACACACAGAAACTACGACACTGTATGCTAAATAATAAGACAAAATTAATTGCTAAAATTGATCCACTTAAATATCTCTTGTCCAAAGCTGCTCTCACTGGTAGAACCGCCAAATGGGTCATGCTCTTAAGCGAGTTTGACATTGAATATGTGGATAGAAAGGAAATCAAGGGACAAGTCATTGCAGATCAGTTGGTTGAAGCTCCACTTCCAAGTGACCATCCTCTTCTCATAGAATTACCAGATGAGTTCATTATGACTGTTACCACATCCTCCACATGGAAATTGTATTTTGATGGCTCCTACATTCAAAATGGATCGGGGGCAGGAATATTATTGGTCACACCTCAAGGAGATGGTATCCCCAAATCATACAAGATAGTCTTTGTATGTACCAATAACATAGCAGAATACGAAGCCCTCATCACAGGTTTACGCTTGGCTATCCACTGGAAAATAAAGGAATTACAAGTCTATGGCGATTCCCAACTCATCATAAAATAAGTCAATGATGAATACCAGACAAAAGATGATAAAATCCTTCCCTACTGTATCATGGTTGAAGATATTAAGCAATATTTCATGGCAATCAAGTTTGACCAAATCCCATGAACAAACAACAGGGCTGCAGATGCAATGGCCACCATTGGCTCCCTCCTTCAAATGCCAGCACACAGTCAAAAGTGCGAGTTCTTGGTCGAGCAATTGTTTATACCGACATACGACCTACCAGAGTCTGAAATGGTGTGTGTTCTCATTGGTCCCGAGTCCCCTTGGTACCAAGAAACCTTCGCTTTCCTCAAAGACAACACCATTCCCCCACACCTCACCAAAACCCAACAACAAACCTTCATCCGCTGATGTGCCCATTACACCATCCTTGCATACACCTTGTTCAGAAGGCATTTTGATGGTTCCCGCCTAAGGTGTTTAGATAAACAAGAAGCAGAATGGGCATTACGCGAAGTACACGAGGGTATCTATGGGGCACACTCAAGTGGACTCACGTTGGCTAAATTTTTTTTGAGAACAAGATACTATTGGCCTAAAATGGAAGAAGATGCATACAATTATGTGAAGAAATGCATCCCTTGCTAGCAGCATGGCGACAAGATTCATGTACCATCACAAGAATTGTAGCCATTCATTATACCATGGCCCTTCTCATAGTGGGGGCTTGATCTCATTGGGAAAATCCACCCTTCATCTTCCAACGAACATAAATTCATTATCACTGCCACCGAATACTTCACCAAGTGGGTAGAGGCTATCCCTCTTACTTTCACCACCGACAAGCAAATATCCAAATTCATCCTGAACTACCTAATCTGTCGATATAGCATCCCAAAAGTTATCATCACAGATAATGGTAAACAATTTAAGAACTAGGATGTCAAAGAACTTTGCCAAAAATTCAACATCCAACACCGCTTCTCCACTCCATATTACCCCCAAGGCAATGGCCAAGCTGAGGCTTCTAATAAAACCCTAATAAAAATCCTCAAAAAGACAGTCAATGAAGCGGGCCGTGATTGACACCTCCAAATCCATCCTGCATTGTGGGCCTACTGCACCTCCATCCGCACCCCCACAGGTGCCACTCCTTATTCCCTAGTATTTGGTTCCGAAGCCATCCTTCCCCTTGAGATCGAGATCCCATCTCTAAGGGTATCGCTGTAAAACATAATACTAGAGGAAGAATACAGAATTGCCTGCTTACAAGAGCTAGAATTGTTAGATGAAAGGCGCCTCAAGGCCTTGAATCATCTTCGGGTATATCACAATCGTCTGCGCATGAGTTATCATAAAAAAGTCAGAACCCGAGAATTCCAAGTTGGTGATCTTGTCCTCATGGAGAATCAGAAAAATCTACAAGAAAGAGAAAAGAAAGGCAAGTTCGAGCCTAATTGGCTTGGACCATATGTAATCACAGCGAAATATGGATCAGGAGCTTATCAGTTGGCTACTCTTGAAGGCGATCCTTTGGATGATCCAATGAATATCATGCACCTCAAAAGATTTTATGCTTAGTCCTCAGAAAGTCTTAAATGGTAAAAAATAAATAAAAAATCAAGAAAAAAATTTAAAAAAATCAGAAAAAGAAAGAAAAACAATTCGTCCATTAGTGAAAACCACTTGGTGGCGCTATGGACAAGTACCTTGGTGAAAACCTCTATGCAGACGCCAAGGTAAATAACCGGATCCACTGTCTATCATGTCGATACTACAAATCATATGCCATCCAGCCCACCCATGCGCAACATTCCTTCTTTTCCGCCTCCCAATAAAACATGTGTACGATGATGAGTCTTCAACCGAGTCATGAACAAGGAATCTCCCATTGAAACTGAGATTTTATGCCTCTGTGTGTAAGCTTCAAGAAGTCTTGAGAAACAATCCCAAGTCCATCCTAGTTCTACTCTTCGCAAGAGGTATCATGTGGTCGCAAGGAAGAGACTTGTTAGATTTTGTTAGATCTTTTCATATAGGCTTGCATCTTTTGCCCTACGACTGCCACTATTTACGACTGCTTGGGTTCTTCCATATCCAGGTACATTATGATAGGTGCATACTGGGGCATATTTAATAGCATGACATGTTTTGGATCCTTCTTGTATAAATCGGCGACCTGGTACTAGTGTTTATCAACACTTACCTTCTCGTGTACAAGAGGTATCAGTGTGTTTGAGGGTTTCCTTGCACGAACCTACAATTTTGTATTAGTGTTTCTTAACACTTTCATTGTTGTGTACAAGAAAATTCCCGTTTGCCTATAGAGTCAGTCCACGCCCTGGGTTTCTCATGGCATCCCGATTTCTATAATCAGTGGTGCAAGTGACTCAGGGCAACATCAAACTAGGTTGGCTCTCTACATTTGTTGCGCACAAAATCTCACCATTATTCCATCAAATCCTAAACTCAATAATCCCATGGAGTTCTCAATTGCCCCCATTTTCCTCCTCGGTCTCGCATCTCTTATTCTTCTTTCCAAATACCTCACGACTACTTCATATATCTTCCTCATTTATCCCTTCCACCCTAATTTTTCTTCCTCTATTTTTTTTTCCTCACATAATCAATTCTGATTCTGATTCATGTCTTATACAGGATGTATCCTTCCTAAAACCAGATGCTCTGATCATGTCTTATATAGGATGAATCCTTCCTAAAACTAGATGTTGTAATCTGATCATGTCTTATATAGGATGAATCCTTCCTGAAACTAGACGTTGTGATCAGTCATGTCTTATACAGGATGTATACTTCCTGAAACCAGACACTCCGATCATGTCTTATATAGGATGAATCCTTCTTGAAACCAGACGTTGTGATCAATCATGTCTTATACAGGATGAATCCTTCCCGAAACCAAACGTTGTGATCTGATCATGTCTTATACAGGATGAATCCTTCCTGAAACCAGACGTTGTGATCGATCATGTCTTATACAGGATGTATCCTTCCTAAAGCCAGACACTCCGATCATGTCTTATATAGGATGAATCCTTCCTAAAACCAGATATTGTGATCAATCATGTCTTATACAGGATGAATCCTTCTTGAAACTAGACACTTTGATCATCTTTGTCTTATATAGGATGAATTCTTCTTGAAACCAGACTGAATCTAGATCTTATCAATCAAATCAAATCAAATCTATCGGGATATCAATTTCGCAAAACTCCAAAGATCAAATACCTCAATTGATCTCCCGAGGGGGCATCACTATACCATAATCTATCAATCAAGAGCCGGGGCATCCTATCGAACCAATATCAACATCAAAACAAGATTATTCTTTGAATCAATGTGTCATCACACCTCGCTTCAAAGAGGGGCAAAATGTAGACAATTATTTTTAATTCCTCGCATAATTAATTAATTAATTATGTTAATTCAAATTCCTCTCAATATTAATTAAATATAATTAATATTGTCACTATAGCATACAATTGATTTATTTAATAAATCAATCCCTTTCTTTATTCTTCTAAATCAAATCCTCACAAATCTTCCTCTTAGCTAATTAATTTCAATTAATTAGTTAACCTACATGATTCCTACAAATCATCTTCTTAATTCATTCTTCTAGAAACTCCTTAAACTCACTTAACATTATTCTTCTAATTTTTTATTCCCTCCACTCATTCTCTCTCCTAGTCAAATTCTCCTACAAATATTAATCCCACCTAACATTTCCTATAATCCCCCTCCTAATGAGTCGTTAATGGTTAATCATCATGATTAGCCACAAAGTCAACTCTTTGTCCTATTCATCCAGCCGCTAGCTTTAAATGCTCTTTTCCTAGGTGAATGTAAGATTTTCGAAATCACACATTCCTCTAGGCATGCCCTCTCCCAAGGAATTTTTAATTCTTTTTTATTCCTCCAATCCCCATGATATCCTTTTTTGGAGAATTTTTATTTCCTCCAATGCATCTTGTGGAGTGTGGAGATACGAAATGCCTTTAAGGCATATTTCTTGGTCTCCACACCCTCTCTTGGACCTTGTGTGAGCTCACAAGTAAATCTTAGCCCTTCATCTTGAATTCATCCTAGCCATCTATTTTCCTCTCCTCTTCCTATAAAATAGGGCTCCATCCTTTCATTCAAAACATCTTGAAATCCAGTAAGCTTATGCTACCCTTTTGAGCCCAGGAAATCATCTTGGCAACTTGATCATCTCATCCTTATCATTTTTCAAATCCATTCCATTTGTGCACAACATTGGAGAGCCATCCACATCCAGCAATCAAAGGAGCACATCAAGTGGATCATTATCAAGGGGCGCCTTCACTTCATCAAGCTCAATCTGAAGGAGAAGGTAAAATAGCAAGGTGAAATGGTCTTTTAGCATTCTGTATGTTTATTTCGTTATGTTTTGATCATTTGACCTTCAAATCTGTTTTTCCCTCTTCAGTTTTGATTCAAAAAAATAATGATAAGATGCATATTTATGGTTATTTGATTGTTTATGAACTTTTGTTTACATATATATGTAATAAGATTCTATTTAGGACAACCGATATCAACCATGGGAAAGAACAAGTGAGGAACGATGGAACAACGAGAGGCTGAAAAGGAAAGACAAAGGCCAAATTTTGTATATTAAAATGATGATGAGATGAATCACACATATTGTAATACCAAATTTTGTATAAAAACCCATGAGATGATTTTTAAGACATTTTTTTGTATATTTAAATAGCCAAGAGCTGATTTGACCATATTTAGAGGCAATTTTTTTAATAATATGTGACAATGTTTTGTGACTATTTTTTGTGTCTATGTTTTGTGACTATGTTTTGAGTTTATGTGATGTGATAAGGTCAATCATGACCATTATTGATAAGGTCAATCATGAGAATTCTTTATTCTTGTATAATCATGGGTAATTATTTGAGTCATTATCGGGTCATAAGAGTCATAGATTGAGTCTAGATACAATCTGAGCAAAAATTGTCATTATTGTCAAAAAGTTCTTCTATATTGCACCGGTAGGGTATGAATCTCTATGTTTTAGCACTTTGGGATGCACGAGAGGAGCATGCCTAGTGTAAACCTGCCCACCCAAATGCGCTCATGACGTCGGTTTGTGCACAGGATGAACTGAATCAATTCTAGCCTATCTTGCAACTTTGCATTGCATGCAACTGATGGTTTTTGCAGTAGGCAAAAAAATGCTACCAATTGAAAAATGGCTCTGAGTCATTAGAAACCAAGATAGGAAATTGTAGAAGATCCTCATGCGACCCCACAGGTTCAAACAGATCGATCATATGTGTCCTGGATTGGAAGAAACAGTTTGTCAAAGTTTGACAATTTTTTTGGACTTAGGGCACTTGAGAGATTGCGCCTGTAGGGTATGACTCTCAATGTTTCAGTGCTTTGGGATGCATAAGAGGAGCATGTATAGGGTAAATATTCCCACCCATATGCACTCATGATGTCGTTTTGTGCACAGGACGAACCAAATCAATTCTATCCTATCTTGCAACTTTGCATTGCATGTAACTCACAGTTTTTGCAGCAGGCGAAAAAATGCTACCAATTGAAAATGGCTCCGAGTCATCAAAAATAGAGATAGGAAATTGTAGAGGAGCCTCACGCAACCCCATAGGTTTAAAAAGATCGATCATATATATATATCCTGGATTGGAAGAAACAGTCCCTCAAAATTTGACCATTTTTTTGACTCAGGGCACTTGAGAAATCGCACCGATAGGGTATGACTCTCGATGTTCTGGTGCTTTGGGATGCACAAGAGGAGCATGCCTAATGTAAACCTGCCCACTCAGATGCACTCGTGATGTCGATTTGTGCATAGGACGAACCGAATCAATTCTAGCCTATCTTGCAACTTTGCATTACATGCAACTAACAATTTTTGTAGTAGGTGAAAAAATGCTACCAATTGAAAATGGCTCTGAGTCGTCAAAAACAAGATATGACATTATAAAGGAGCCTCACGTGACCCCACAGGTTCAAACAGATTGATCATATGTGTCCTGTATTTGAAGAAACAGTCTGTCAAAGTTTGGCAATTTTTTGGACTCAGGGCACTTGAGAGATCACCTCGATAGGGTATGACTCTCGGCATTTCAATGCTTTGGGATGCATGAGAGGAGAATTACTAGCATAAACCTACCCACCCGGATGCACTCATGACTTCGATTTGTACACAAGACCAACAAAATCAATTCTAGCCTATCTTGCAACTGATAGTTTTTGCAGCAAGCGAAAAAATGCTACCAATTGAAAATGGTTCTGAACCGTCAGAAACTGAGATAGGCCATTGTAGAAAAGCCTCACATGACCCCACAAGTTTAAACAGATTGATCATGTGTCCTAGATTGGAAGAAACAGTCTGTCAAAGTTTGACAATTTTTTAGACTCAGGGCACTTGAGAGATCACGGCGGTAGGGTATGACTCTCGAAGTTCCAACGCTTTGGTATGCACGAGAGGAACACTCTTAGCATAAACCTGCCCATCAAGACACGCTCATGATGTCGGGTTGTGCACATGATGAACCAAATCAATTCTAGCCTATCTTGCAACTTTGAGAACAACTGAGCAACTTTTACATCTTTTATCCAAATGAAGACAAACTTTGACAACTTTGACGACAATTGAGCAACTTTTACATCTTTGATCCAAATAACCCCAAACACAAGAACCAAAATTTGACCATTGCAAGCATGAGGGTGCTCTCGCACCACGCACATATTGTTGTTTATATTCATATTGTTGATTACATAGGCAAATATTCATTTAAATTTATAAAAGGGCAGCCACCAAATACAACGAATACACAATAATGAACTGAATACAAGGAGTTTTGTAGGGTTAATTCAACATTTAAATTTTTTTATCAAATCATATTCCATGATTGCAATGTTTTATATCATAGATTTTTGTTGTTTATATTCATATTGTTGATTACATAGGAAAATGATCAATTAACTTTATAAAAGGGCAACCACGACATACAACGAATACACAATAATGAACTCAGTACACATTTATTAGATCAAATATAAAAATTTATATATATATCAAAAAAGGGCATGTATGCCAAGTCAATACAAGTATTACAAAAATGTGGCATATGTCATGTCCAAATAGATATATACAATAAAAATGTAGAATATATCTATATGTATTGGTCATTCTATGACCACAACTAACACTATATGATCCTAAGCTTGTGGTGGATCATCAAAATCGAGCCTCTTCAATGCAGTACGTGGCTCTGTAGATGGCTGCAAAACCACAATTCAAAAGCCAAGTTAGAATTCTTTTGTAGAAAATAGTTCACAATTAACAACATAACTATGCATTTAACTATAATTTCTTTGAAATTGAAATGTAGATTACCTCATCGGTTGAGCTCGGATCTAATGTCTTCGCTCTCCTCTCCTTATCAGTCTTAGGAGTTTTCTTGAAGACAAACTTAAAAGGATCCACGTTATGGCCAAACCGCGAAGGGGGCTATTGTAGATTAAATGTACAATTAATACAATGTACTAACATAATTACATTAAAAACACTTAAAAGCTATAATATAGAGAACAATAACATACCGTTGCCTAAGATGCTTCTCCAATGGATTGAGGATGGCTTACCATCGATGAAGAAATTGTCGCATACAAAAAATGATCAAAGATTAAATACAATTAATATAATGATAAGTATTGTAGGTTAAAAATAATTAATGTAATATAGAAAACAAAAGTGTATCGGATCATGAGATGCTTCTCCAGTGCACGAAGGAGGGTTAGCCATTGATGAAGTAGCTATGGATATTTCATGTATGAAAAAATTATAAGATTATAATTTATCACAAGTTCACATGTACACGTGCATATAATCATGAAATCAAGAAAATAAAGTAGAGATACATACCTCCACCCTCTCTCAATCCACGGGCGAATAAGGTGCATTCAACAAATCCACATAGCTCAATGGCCAATGTACATGTACATGTAAAATAAACAAAAAACACTAATCAATCTACAAATCCCAACTAATACAATTTCAACATTTTCAAACAATTGTACAACTAAAAATGTGTTCAATTACCTTCTTCCCACATTTTGGCATCTTCGAGGAATTCTTTTTCTTAGGACAAGGCCTAGACATAAAGGGGTACCCTAAAAAAACAAAATACATAAAGGGGTACCCTAAAAAAACAAAATTAACATGAGATATTAGTACAGATAATATATTAAACATAATTTTAAAAATATAAAATGAAATGACTTGCATATTCCATCAAAATAGTACATAAAAAAAGGTGTACAAAATATGATACTGTATAGCCTTGTAGGCCAAAATCGATCGTTGAGAGCATGATGTCATCAATCTGGGACTTTTGGTCCCCTATCAACACCTACAAACCAAAAATTGGACCAAGCATTAAAGATAGTTAGTATATCTTCTAATCTTTTTGAATTCAAAGTGTATTATTCTATTTTAACATGTTACAAAATTTATACCTCAAGCGTTGAAGTTGCAATTGTAGTAACTGCGGGAGGAGTATGGGATACCGTTGTTGCATCTTGAAATGCATATTATTTGTATCAATTTAAATTGATGTATAAATGAAAATTCATTTATGTAATTACAAATTTAAAGTGACTAATAAATAAAATGATATGAATTCAAATCAACACACCTGTGTCTACGGTTGATGGCCAAACAACATGTCCATTAACTCCTCTGTCAATGCCGCATCCTCAGCCGTGCGGGTTTGACATCTACTCCCGCAAATTGTGTATGAATGAGATGTGGATCCATCTACAATGACCTCGTCATCCATCCATGTGCATATCCCAGAGCAACTGACACACACATGCTGAATGGGCTCTCTGTTGCCACATGGAGCAACTAATGGCTCATCATCCAGTACAAGAGGGTGTGCTAACTGTGTCACATGCTGGATGATACAACCAGTCAATGTTGTATCTACCTGAAGAGTATGTAGCTCCATCAACTCTCTCAGCTTTATTGGGACAACCTGATGCACCTTGGGTTTGGGTGCTAAGGGGCGGTGACTCTCTGGGGCTAATCGCCTACGGGCTCTAGGTCTATCTTGGGCAGAGCCACCACCTCTACCATGGAAATCTCTCATATCAAAATAGTTTAGCCGCACAGTGAGAACAACCTCACAGTATACTTTTCTCAAAAAATTCAATGGCACCTCATAATTATTACAAGGTGGATCATCAAAGACCATCCACCACCTCTGCCAAAAAAATTTCTTCATTTGCACATTGGTACACCAATGTATGAGAAACCTCTTTGCATTAAGAGGTAACGACTGACCAGTTTTAGGATCAACAAAAAGGGCACATATTTGTTGTTTACTAATATTTTTGTTTTTTACTCCCTTGTATGATAACCCACTAGCATAGTATTGACGACACATATCCCTAAAGTTTCTCCATTTTGTAATTTGTGTGGAAATGGTTGTGGCACCATTAGCTAATGTTTCTAGGCTAGTGGCAAGGGATTTATGATCCTCAACCTTAAATGTATTCAATTTATTAATCAGTCTATTTATTTTAGATGTGTTTTTCCCTAACTAATTAATCAATTGCTCCTGTGTTCCAGGTGTACGGTCAAAAGGAGGAACTGGAGGTGTATCTTGTGGGTTTTTTTCAAGGTTTTTTAGGAGGTAGATCTTGTTGTTGTTGTTGTGGATTATCAAAATCTGGTTTTTGAAACAAAAACTAAAAAACCTAATCAAAATAAACGAAATTAAGTTCAAAACGTAAAAAAAATTGAATAAACGAGAAAGAAAGACAAAAATTAAGCAAAGCTAACCTTGTGATAGTTCTGATACTCAATAGAAGTACAGATCCAATAGCCAACAAGATTAGAGGGGGGGGGGGGTGAATCATACAAACTTAATCTTCCATAAAAATATCATATTCAACCTCGGTAACATGTACTTCAGTAATATAACCAAAACTGTTAAACATGCAAACTCAAAAGCATATAAACATCATAAACCTCATAACACCAGATTTAACATGGAAACCCAAATAGGGAAAAACCACAATGGGATTTTGGACCCACTAAGAAATATACTCTTCTAGAGTATGCTCGGTTAAAAGCAAATCCTGTTAAAGATTACAAACACATTGCTAGATGTGACCCGGTTAAGGGATTTCCCTCAGATCTGTTAGGATCTTCACTTTGTTAGAAGTGACCTTGTTAAAGGATTTCAAACACTCAATCAGAATGTCACCTTGGTAGAGGGTTTTACAAATAAGACTGTTAAGTCCACTCGGTTAAGAGATTTTTTGTCACTTTCACAAAATAACAGTAATAAAAATCTATCTGCAACTTCACATCTAAAATACTAAAGCATATTCTTATTTGTTCAATACAATCTAGACATAGAACTAATCTTGTCCATCTGCTGGGCTTCTATACTCTGTTATTCAAACAGGTCTTCAAGCTTCTGTGCTTGGTAATCACTATGTAGCATCCCTGTGCATACACTTTCCCGCATACATTGTTTATCAACAGTTTCTTATTTATAAACAATTAGCTAACCGCTTAATCTCCTTGATTACATTTCCCATGATCAATCATAGCCATCAGATCTTCAATCTTGTCTAGGTTCAATGCATCTTTCGATCTGAAAAACATTTTACCCCACCTTGGAACTTGCATACATTTATTGGAACTTGTGCTAGGGTATTGCGGTTCAATCTGCACTTTAGATCTTCATGCTAACTTTCCTTTACCATAGATTCATTAACAAACTTCATGCATGGCATACCAATCATTTAATCAATTCCAGCTCATCAACTTCCTTCATTAAATAACGCATGTAAACATTTAATGCATTTTGTTATAGCTCGGTTACAACTCGGTAACAACTTGATGAATACTAAACTTCACTCGGTAGACATTCTGCCTTCATTAACCGATAGCGATAACCTTAGGGTTTACCGACTAGGTTCTTTGCTTGGTAACATAGTATAGTATTAACCTTACAATTTACAACATATGTATGATGTCAAAACAATCTAAACATCATGATCTCATCATTGTCTGACTCGATAATAGTTGCCCATTGAATACCTTATTCATCCCCTTATTCATCATAATCTTTCTGTGTCTTTTACCGACATCTTTATACTCTTCAAATCATACTTCTCAAGATATGGCAACATCATACTGAATTAGAAAATCAATTTCTTGACATCAATGACAAAATAATAATATCAAGACAGTAAACATCCTTAATCAGTTATATCCATAATCATCAACAACCTTCTCAATATCCTTATTGAAATGCCAACAATCTCCCATTGTCTGTTATAATGCCAAATGCTAACAATCTCCCCCTTTGGCATTGATGGAAAAACCAATTGATTTGACCTTAAAAGATTTGGATTGTTGTGATTCTGAAATGTTGAAATGCTCTCTTGCTGTCAACAGACTTTCTCCCCCATACATTAGACTTCTTCTGATTTCTTCAATTTTCTTTCCAATCTTCAGTCTTCTCTCCCTTATATTAGTCTTCTCACCCTTTGACAACAATGCCAAAAAAGTAAAGAACTGAAACATAATTTCTTCCTATATGAAGTGATTTCCTGCTGTTGTGTATCAATTTAGGCTCGGTCAGAGCATTTTGTCTTCAATTCCTGTTCCCTGTAATATTTCCTGTACACCTTTAGAAAACATCCTAAAGTGTGTAAATCAACATCAACTCCTAAAAGATATTCGATAGAGTCATCGGATTGATGCTTTCACTGAACTTGGTCAGTGAGTAGAAGATAGGGGTAGGACCCCTAACTTACTTCTGAGATATTCAAAAGTGTCCCTTGGTAGTGGCTTGGTGAAGATATCTGCTATTTGTTCCTGTGTGCTAACATACTCCAACACCACTTTCTTTTCTTGAGCTTCTTCTCTAAGATAATGATATTTGATAGAGATGTGCTTTGTCTTAGAGTGCATAACATGATTCTTTGAAATGTTAATGGCACTAGTATTGTCACAGAATATAGTTACTGGCTCGGTAACTTTCTCATTTATACCCTCCAACAGTTGTTTGATCCATGCAATGTTGGTACAATTCAATGCTGCAGCAATGTATTCAGTTTTTGCTGTTGACTGTTAAACACATCCTTGTTTCTTGCTAAGCCAACTCACTAATCTTTCTCCTAAAAAGAAAGCTCCTCCACTTGTACTTTTTCTGTCATAAATGTAGCCTGCCCAATCAGCATCAGTATAAACTTTTAAATCAAAATCATTTCCTTTCTGATATACTAAGCCATAATCCTCTGTCCCTTTCAAGTATCTAAAAATTCTTTTGATTGCAGTCATGTGTGTTTCCTTAGGATCTGTAGAGAATCGTTTAACTATACCCACTGCATGTGCTATGTCTGGTCTACTGTGAACAACATATTGTAGCTTTTCAATCATGGATCGGTAAAGTGTCTCATCAATAGATGCAGATTCATCATTTTTTGATAATTTACAGTTGGTAGTCATAGGAGTACTTACTGGTTTTGAATCCTCCATTCCAAATTTCTTCAAGATTTCCTTTATGTACTTGGATTGAGTAATGAAAATCTCATTTTTCATTTGCAGTATCTGTAAACCTATAAAATACTTTACCTCACCGATTAATGACATCTCAAATTCTTTGCTCATTTCATTTACAAAGTTCTTACATAGAGAGTCATTTCCACAAAATATAATATCATCAACAAATATGGCTGAGATCAGTATTCCATTTTCATCATTCTTCATGTACATATTGTTGTTCTCACTTGTCCTTATAAAACCAATATTAATCAAATAAGAGTGCAATCTTTCATACCATGCTCTAGGTGCTTGTTTCAAACCATATAATACTTTGTTCAATTTACATACCTGATCTTTATTCTTGTCTTCAACAAATCCTTCAGGTTGTTCAATAAAAAATTCTTCTAATATTCCATTCAGAAAAGCAGATTTGACATCCATTTGATATACCTTGAATTTTTTGAAAGTAGCATATGCCAACAATGTTCTTACTCCTTCAAGTCTAGCAATAGGTGCAAAAGTTTCACCATAATCAATTCCTTCTTCTTGAGCATAACCTTTGCAAACCAGTCTTGCTTTGTTTCGAATGACCTCTCCTTTTTCATTTAGCTTGTTTCTGAAAATCCACTTTGTACCGATTATATTTTTGTCCTTCGGTCTTGGGATTAGTGTCCATGTGTCATTCTTCTTGATTTGATCAATCTCTTCTATCATAGCATTTATCCAATCTTCACTATTAAATGCCTCTTTCACTATTCTCGGTTCAAATTCAGATATCAAACATGTGTTCTGTCTCAGTTTGTTCCTTGTCATCACTAGATCATCCTTATCTCCTATAATCTGACTTGGTGCATGATGTCTTCTAACATACTTGGCTAATATAGGCTCGGTAGGCTCTGTATGATCTTCTTCATCACTCGGTAACTAGATATTCTCTTCATTTTCTTCAACAGTTTTCTCGGTAAGACTTGTCGGTTGAACATAGACAAATTCATCATAGTCTTCTGGTTCCTTGGAATTTCCTTCATCATTTCTTTCTGCAAATTCATCAATTTTCACATTTGCACTTTCTACTATTTTGTTAGATGATTTGATCAGACATTTAAATGCTTTGCTTCTAGAAGAATAACCTAGAAATGTTCCTTCTTCACTTTTCTGATCAAACTTGCCATTTCTATCATCTTTGTGAACATAGCATCTACTTCCAAAGATTTTAAAATAACTTACATTAGGTTTCTTATCATACCAGATTTCATATGGTGTCTTCAAAGTACCTTTCTTCAATTGTGTTCGGTTCAGGGTGTAAACTACTATGCTTATTGCTTCTCTCCAAAATGTTTGTGGCACTTTCTTTTCAATCATCAGTGTTCTAGCACAATCCACAATAGATCTGTTTCTTCTCTCAGCTATTCCATTTTGCTGTGGAGTTCTCGATGCAGAGGCTTGTCTTTTAATACCATGATCATTGCAGAATAAGTTGAATTCATCAGATGTGAACTCTCCTCCTCTATTTGATCTAAGACATTTCAGTTGTCTTCCTGTTTCATTTTCAACTCTTGCCTTGTACCATTTAAACATTTGAAAAGCTTCTGATTTTTCTTTTAAAAACATTACTGACATCATCCTTGAATAGTCATCCACAAATAATATGAAATATTTATCACCATAATAACTTTGAACTTTCATACGACCACAAAGATCAGTGTGCACTAGATCTAAAATTCCCTTAGAAGTGTAAGACTTACTTGTAAAGCTTGATCTCGTCATCTTACCCATCTGGCATCCTCGACACATAGCATTCTCAGGTTTTTCAAGACTCGGTAGACCTCTTACTCGGTGCTTCTTACTTATTTTGATCAGATTATCAAAATTTACATGACAAAACCTTTTATGCCATAACCAGGTATCATCTATCTTTGCATACAAACACTTATTCCGAGTTGAGTCAAGATGAAATGTATTACCTTTTGTTTGTGTCCCGGTAGCAGCTAACTTTCCATTCTTGTCATAAACTTTGACAATTCCTTTCTGAAATTCTATTCGGTAACCTATGTTGTTTAGCTGTGCTACACTCAACAAATTGTATTTCAAACATTCAACCCAATAAACATCATTACATTTAGCATTGTCAAGAAGTGTTATGGATCCTTTACCTCTTACCGGACATGGTGCATCATTACCAAATCTAACATAGCCTCCATCATAATCTTCTAATATAACAAACTTGTGTTTATCTCCTGTCATATGATGTGAGCATCCACTATCTATGATCCAAGAATCATTAGTGTTTATGTGAGATATTAGGGCTTTTTCTTCATACCTTTCTTCATCGGATCCATCTTTGATAGCCACATAAACTGCTTCCTCTGTATCAGTTTCATTTGATTTATCATCATTGGATTCCTCATCAGCTATTAAGCATGTCTTTCTATCTCTTCTTCTGAAATCTCGGTGTCCTCTGTAATGATTATCTTTCTGTCTATCATCTTGGTAATCTCTATTTTTAGTAGAATCTTTGTCAGGACAGTTAGAAGCTATATGTCCTATCTTATCACAATTGAAACATTTCAAAGGTAGTTTTCCTTTATACTTACCTTTGCCTCTCGGTAACCTTCTGGCTAATAGTGCTTCAAACTCTTCTTGCTTTCTGATTTCCTCATACAGTTTGTGTACTTCTTCCATGTTCTTATGAAATCTTTCACTTGCTCCACTGTGATCTCCTTCAGAGTACTTATTCTTTCTTTCATTGTAATCGTTAGATTCATCAAGATGAAAAGAACTAAATGCAGATTCAACTTTATTTACCGAAGATCCACTATTATCAAAGTTACTTAACTCAAATGCATGTAGCTTACCAATAGTAGCATCTAAAGAAATTGGCATATTAGGTACAAACCTTAATTCATTGATTGCAGAGACTCAGATTGCATAAGCTGGTAGAAGGGTTCTTAACAACTTACTTGTTATATCCTTTTCTTCAATAGTTCCACTTGCTCCTTTGATTGATTGACAATCTCCTTTAGTCTTGTACTGTACTGAGTTATGTTCTCACCTTCACTCATCCTCATAGATTCAAGTTGTCCCCTTAGACTATCTACTTTTTCTCTTTGAACATGTTCATCTCCTCCATACACTGATATGAGCTTATCCCACATTGCCTTTGCATCATTGTAGCCTTCTAGATCATTAAACTCTGAATCGGTCAATGCAGATGTTATTTCAATCATTGCTTGGATATGTTCTTGCTTTGCCTTTATCTCTTCCATAGTCAATGGATAGGTGCTCGGTGTAACAAAATCATTCTCTAGATAGTATACAACATATTCTCCAACTCCTGATAGATGCAACTTCATTCTTTTCTACCATGTAGAGAAACTTGACTTGTTCAGCTTCGGTGCATCCCTCTTATACATCTTTGGATCTTTTACTCAAGTGCCTTTAAACTTTTCTTTTAGAGTCCATAGCTCTGATACCAATTGATAGTTCTAATACTTAATATAAGTATAGATCCAATAGCCAACAAGATGAGAGGGGGGGGGTGAATCATACAAACTTAATCTTCCATAAAAACATCAGATTCAACCTCGGTAACATATACTTCAGTAATATAACCAAAACTATTAAACATGCAAATTCAAAAGCATATAAACATCATAAACCTCATAACACCAGATTTAACATGGAAACCCAAATAGGGAAAAACCACTGTGGGATTTCAGACCCACTAAGAAATATACTCTTCTAGAGTATGCTCGGTTAAAAGCAAATCCTGTTAAAGATTACAAACACATTGCTAGATGTGACCCGGTTAAGGGATTTCCCTCAGATCTGTTAGGATCTTCATTTTGTTAGAAGTGACTGATAAATCAATGATGAATGAATAGTACCAAACTGGTACTGAGAGGGGGGGGGGGGGGTGAATCAGTACAGACAAAAATACAGTCCAAAACTAGTTTGACAGCAAATACTCCAAATGACTAGCAAACAGTGATACTGGTTGAAATAGAGAGCAACCGGTAAGACCCAGAACAACTAAAACAATCATAAACCGGTTACACTCTTAGCTTTCCTCTTAGCTCAATACTATAGTACCATTACACCCTCATGCATGAACATGTAAACTATCATCGAATCTTCACAATAGTTAGTTCAATATGTTTTATAGACAGACATAAAACACTGAACCATCATAAGCTTAACAGGCAATAACAAAGTATCACAAGATAAGAGCATCACACATGACACACATATTTTCACGTGGAAACCCAACTGGGAAAAACCATGGTGGGGATGAATACCCACAAGCTGCTTTTTGAACTCTTTAGAAGTCCACTCTGTTAGGAGCCTTGTCCGGTTAAAGACATTACAATAGGTTCTGCTAGGAACCGATCCTGTTAGGGATCACCCGGTTAAGGGATGGCTACAATACCCAGTTAAGGGTTAAACCTGGTTAGGGTTACCTTGTTAGAGTATTTCAAGAACTCAATAGCTAAAGGATCTCCATAGCTCTATAGCTTCCTAGAACTCAATAACTTTGAGTTACCCTGTTAAGGGATTTGTATCAATTCGGTTAAAGCTACTCTGTTAAGGGATTTCACAACTATTGAAGTGGTTAAAGATCAACATGAATTACAATGATCTGGTAACAGCACTCAATGCTAATGCAGATCCGTTTTGGCTCCTCTTCACCTTCTGCAAATTCACTTTGCAGGTATCTCTTCTCTCCTTTGGTCTGGCAAGAATCACGTATCACTTCCCTTGGATACACACATACAACTTTTGCCAACAACCTTAGAAAGAAACACAACATCGACCTTATAGGAAACAGACAGGTCGGTAGCAAAAACCCTAAACCCTAAACCTGTTAGGTTAAGCAATTCAAGTGGTTCAATCCTGACCGTTGAATCATATTGCATTAAATGCAACAATCTTGAATCGATCTCAAGACATTCTCCATCGTCCATTATCCACCGATTTCATAGAAGCTGATAACCCATCACGCATTATCACCGTTTGACAAACTTCGCACATTCCCAAGGTGGATAGGGATAGTCTTCTTCATGCAAGATCCTTCACGCGCACAGGGCTTCGTGGCAACACAATCTGTTCTCCCTTATACTGCTAACTCATCACACAAAGATCACCGATTGAGTCACACAGGCTTGAGGTACTCCAACCAAAAATCCTGAAGTGGAAACTACCTACCAACCGATAGTCATACAATGCTTCCATGTGCTGGTTCCCATAACTACATGCCTATTCACCTTGAGTAAATATACCGCTTCACTTTGGCATATATACCGGTTCACACATATGCCAGTTCTCTCTTCTCACATATCACATATGCCAGTTCACTTCATATCACATATTGACATCAATGACAACATACAATATCATTATGTCCTTATATCGGTTCACATAATGCCAACAATCTCCCCCTTTGGCATTGATGGCAATATACAAAGATATCTCTCCGCTTCACATCTTCTCCCCCATTTTCTACAAATATCTTTTCTGCTTCACTCCTTCTCCCCCTTTGACAACAATGCCAAAGTGGAGGCACAAGCATCCTTGTTCCATTATGCTGCTCCCCCTGAGGAGTAGCATCCTTCAACACATCAATCAACAAAATTTTGACTATGCAATACCTGACTGATGTGGTGCAAATACTTTTAGTTCACCTCCTGAAGGGGTAGTACCCCCAATTCACCTCTTAAATGCACAAATGTAGTCTTTGGGAGAGGCTTGGTGAATATGTCTGCTAACTGCTCCTTACTGGAAACATGTTCCAGTGCAATCTCTTTATTTTGAACCTTTTCCCTTAAGAAATGATACTTAAGCTCAAAATGCTTGGTTCTAGAATGTAAAACCAGATTCTTTGAAATATTGACAGCACTTGTGTTATCACAGAATATACTTACCGGTTCAGATACAGGGATTTTGAAGCCATTTAAAACATGCTTCATCCAGATTGTCTGAGTGCAGTTCATGAAAGTTGCAACATACTCCGCTTCCACTATAGACTGAGAGATACAACTCTGCTTTTTACTCATCCATGAGACCAGTCTACCATCAAGAAAGAATGCACCACCGGTTGTGCTTTTTCGGTCATCCACATTACCTGCCCAATCAGCGTCTGTGAATACTTTCAAAATGAAATCATTGTTGTATGGGTACCACAATCCATAGTCAACTGTTCCCTTCAGATACCTAAGAATCCGCTTGACTGCAGCCAAGTGGGATTCTCTTGGACTTTTCTGGAACCTTGCAGTAATGCCAACTGCATGTGCAATATCTGGTCTGCTATGCACTACATAATGCAACTTACCAATCATTGATCAGTTTTCCTTCTCATCAACCAGTGCAGAATCATCCTCTTTTATCAATTTGCAATTGATTACCATCGGTGTACCAACCGGTTTGCTATCTTCCATGCCAAAGGTCTTCAACACCTCTTTGACATATTTGGACTGATTGATAAAGATTCCATCTTTCATCTGCTAGATCTGTAGTCCAATGAAGAACTTAATCTCCCTTATGAGTGACATCTCAAACTCTTTCTTCATCTCACCAGCAAACTCATGACTCATCTTATCATCTCCACCAAAGATAATGTCATCAACAAAAACCTCACATATCAGGATCTGATCTCCTTCAGACTTCAAGTAGATATTGCTATCTTCACTTGTTCTCTCAAATCCAATCTTCACAAGATGGGAATGTAGGCGCTCGTACCATGCCCTAGGTGCTTGCTTTAGACCATATAAGGCTTTATGTAGCCTACATGCCATGTCACTATCTTTAGATAGGGCAAACCCATCCGGTTGCTCAATATACACCTCCTCTTCAGGTACACCATTTAGGAATGCAGATTTTACATCCATTTGATATACTTTGAAACCTTTAAAGGCTGCATATGCAAGAAGCATACGAACTCCTTTCAATCTGGCTACATGAGCAAAGGTTTCTCCATAGTCTTCTCCTTCTTCTTGAGCATATCCTTTGCACACCAATCTGGATTTATTCCTAATCATTGTGCCATCCTCATTCAACTTGTTTCTGAACACCCATTTGGTGCCAATGACATTTTTATGCTCCAGTTTGGGTACCAAGGACCATGTACCATTTTTCTCTATCTGATCAAGTTCCTCTTCCATTGCCTTGATCCATTCTTTATCTTTATGAGCCTCTTTGAATGATTTAGGCTCAAATTCAGAGATCATACATGAGTTTTCTCTGATCTTTCTCCTTGTAAGGATTCCTGCATCCTTATCTCCTATGATCTGCTTAGGATCATGATTCAACTTGACATACCGAGGAATAGTCTTGATTGGTTCTTCTTTCTTTTCCTCTTCATCCTCATCTTCATCAGTATCAGCATTCACCGGTTCAGGAACACTATTACTGGTACTTGGTTGACTGACAACTGGTTCCCAGAAGGTTGCAACTGGCTCATTTATAGCTTGCTCACTGTCGGTTTCCTTCGATTTCTCAAAGGTTTCATCAACTCTCACATTGATACTTTCCATAATTCTCTGAGTCCTATTGTTGAAACACTTGAGAGCTTTACTCTTGGTGGAATATCCTAGGAATATTCCCTCATCAAATTTTGCATCAAATTTGCTCTGGTGTTCACTCCTCTTGATGTAGAATTTGCTACCAAACACTCTAAAGTAGCTAACCACATGTGTCTTACCGGTTTAGTACTCATAAGGAGTTTTATCCTTACCTTTCTTGATGAGTACCTGATTCATTGTGTAGACTGCAGTGCTCACCGCTTCTCTCCAAAAGGTGTGAGCTACCTTTCCTTGAATCAACATGGTTCTAGCTGCTTCAACCATAGTCCGGTTATTCCTCTTTGCTAGGCCATTCTGTTGTGGAGTCTGGGGGGGCAGATAGTTTCCTCTTGATGCCAAATTCTTCACAATACTTGTTGAATTCACCAGAAGTGAATTCCCCTCCTTGATCAGTTCTGAGACACTTGATCCTTTTACCGCTTTCCTTCTCCACTAATGCTCTGAAAGCTTTGAATTTCACAAAGGCTTCAGACTTGTCTTTCAAGAATGTGACCCACATCATTCTTGAGTAGTCATCAGTGAGAATCATGAAGTACCTATCACCCTGCACACTTCTAGTTTTCATAGGACCACACAAATCAGTATGCACAAGATCAAGCAAGTTGTCAGTAGTGAAAGATTTACCTTTAAAGGTTGAGGAAGACATTTTCCCCAATTGACACTCTCTGCACAAGGTATTATCCAGTTTGCTTAGCACTGGCAACCCTCTAACTACCTTGATCTTACTAGCCTTCACAATGTTATCAAAGTTTACATGGCAGAGTCTCCTATGCCATATCCAACTATCATCAAGCTTATCCATAAGACATGTACTTATATTTGCATTCAAATGAAATAGGTTACCTTTGGTTTTCATGTCGGTGGCCACCAATTCACCATCTTTTCCTTTGATTCTACAAACTCCATTCTTGAATTCTAGAGTGAGGCCACTATCATTTAGCTGGGCAACACTCAGAAGGTTGTGTCTGAGACCATCAACCCAGTACACATTGTCAGCACTACTCTTTCCATTTAGAGAGATGGACCCTCTGCCTTTGACCATGCATGGTGCATCATTGCCAAAGTGAACCACACCACCATCACACTCCTCCAAGGATAGAAACTTGCTTCGGTCACTAGTCATATGGTGAGAACAGCTACTGTCAATGATCCACTCATTGGAATTATCAAACCGGGAGACAAGAGCCTTCTTGTCTGCCACATCTTCCTTTACAACAACAAAAACAATGTCTTCATTCTCTTCATTTTTTGATTCCTCATTTGTGACACCTTCATCAACTGCCACAAAATAGTTTCTCCGATTTCCTCCTTTGAATTTCCTGAACCTTTCTGGTTTGTCCTTGTTATCACCATTAGGTCAGTTTATAGCAATATGTCCTATCCGGTTGCAAGAAAAGCATTTCTAAGGTAGCTTACCTTTTTATTTATCAGTTCCTTTAGGAAGCTTCTTAGCGAGGAGAGCTTCAAATGCCATCAAAATCTCCTCATCATTCATTTCTCTGCTTTGTCTAGGTTCACCACTAGTGCTAGCTTATTTCCCTTTTCTGGATGGTAAAGCAGAGGCTTTAAATGCTGATTCAGTCTTTTGAACACTGCCATCAAAACTATTTAGCTCATAGGCTATCAGCTTGGCTATGATCGAGTCCAAGGATACCTTAGTCTTGTCTATTGATCTCAACTCCTGAATAGCAGCAACCCTTATTGCATAGACCGGCAACAGGGATCTCAGGACTTTGCTTACCATAGTGGAATCTTCTATTTTACCACCTACACTCTTGATTTCTCCAACCACTGTTTTGATTCTTATTCCATAATGCTGAATGGTCTCACCTTCAACCATCCGCATATCTTCAAACTTCCCTCTCAGGCTTTCTTCCTTAGCCTGTTTTACATGTTCATCACCACCATAGATATTTTCAAGAGCATCCCATACCTCTTTGGGATTTACCTTGTCCTGAACATCAATAAACTCAATGTCAGATAGACT